>NW_010512506.1:0-38980 GCF_000687285.1 Phaethon lepturus | reverse complement strand
CTGGAGGCTGGGGCCGCAGCCCCACGCTGCGAGGAGCCGTAAACACGGGCATTTTTCAGCTCCGCTGATCAATACGGCATTGATGGCTCTCGGCTGACCTTCGACCCCTCCGGAATAGCAATGGGCCAGCGCCGCGTCTTGCAGCCTGCGAGGGCTGCCGCGTGCTAGCTACCAATTTTACAATCGATCAAAAAGTCGTCTTTGTCAATAAAGCTCGAGATTTCAAGCAACGGCAAGCAATTTTTGAAAGGTCAGGGCCGGGTTTTTATTTGCGCGACCTCTGCTTTCAAGCGGTAGCGTGGTCCCTTATACCCATTAAAAGTAGTAAGAAAATTTAAGATCCCCCCCCCACCGCCTTCTTCCATGTATTTTTAGTAAGCCTTTGGGCATTTTCCCTGTCCCTAAAAGAATACGGTTGCGTGGCAACGTCCCCGGTTGCCATGGAGACTCGGTGTGTAAGCAGCTGCCGCAATCAGCATTAACTCCGGGCTCGCAGGTTTGTCATTCCAATGCATAGGGAGGGGGAGACAAATAGGACAGCAGCGCATTGCCGTAAAAGGGAAGTCACCTAGATAATGTCACTCACAAACATATGTTCCACAATTATTCTTTCCACTGTTTTATTGCCGCAATTATAGCTAAACTAAGATTACAAAATTATATGGTTTTAATTTGCCTCCGTCGACTATGTTTCACTTCCATTAAAATTAAGTCTAAACCCATTTTAAGTGGCAAACTGTCGGCTTTGAAGGGGATGGGGGATTTTGGTTTACCGGTGGGTGTTTTGAGGACTAGGTAAAAATAAAACCTCTAGGAATCTTTATGTCTGGCCAAAATGAGGCACGGTCCTGGGCACTGGAGTTTTATCCGCCTTTCCCTTTTGTGCTGCATTGAACCCCACAGCACGGCCACAGCCAGGGATGCCGGCCAGGACCATCCTCCTCCTCTTCCTCTCCCTGGAGCCCCTCCCCTCAAAAAAAAAAAAATTTGGAAATTGCATCCATTCGGCCGTCGGAAAGTTTCGCAGTGGGCTGAGCCCACCGGGTGCTGCAGCAGCCTCCGACACGTCGCCGTGCGATCGCTGCCTTTGAAGACCCCTGCGATAAACAGGCGCGATGGGGTTGACTTCAAAATGAAGTAACACAGCATTAACCCTGAATTTCCTTACGCCGGCAGTCTTCAGGCGATCCTTTAATGTTTCTCGAATGTATTTTATGATCTCTTTTTTAGAAGTTTCATTTTGCTCTGTTCCTGCCTGGCTGCTCCTGATCGTATTAAAAACAAGAAGTGAAACGCATTAGGAAGCGTATGGCAGGTGATGAAATGCACCTCCACAGCTATTCTGCAAAACCCTGCAGTTAGTGGTACGGGACTTCGGTCAAGATTTTTTAATGTATAGGTGGAAGTGTTAATTAATCAGTGTTAAATACATACATTTGCACAGCTGTGCTGATTCACTTGTGTAAGCGAGGATCTATTTACGATTTAAAATATTAGGCCACAGACTGATGCTGAATCCCTCAGAAACAATTCCATGTGATGGGAAAAAGCAGTGTAAACAAGTATATGAACTTGACATTCAGAGCCATACGATTTATTTACCAACCTTTTCAAACAACCGGTTTTTAACCCTGTTAAATCCTTCCATGCTATAAGGACATTTATTACTGTGGAGTAATTAAAATATACATGTCCAGTCACCGATGTTTATAATCTATACTTACTGGTATTCTTATTAAGACTCGCATGAAAAATCCAGCTCTTTTAGATACCATTTTAATTAAAAGATAAACGTAGCACGGTATCCTTTTCCTAAGGAATCTATTATCGATACCAAATTGCAGCTGAAAATATGTTTTCATTTTTCACTCCTGCATAAATGCTGAACACATATCTGTTGAGATTTGCAGGGTAAAAAACATGCTGCTTAAAAGAGACCTTGCATGCCACCATTTAGACAGAAGCTTCTTTCTATGGTCAAGTTACAGTCTATAAACCCCTGAAAATAGGGGTTTATAATGAAAATATGGCTAGACCCTTCACTACAAAAATGCTAGCAGGTGCTGTTATAATATACAAATCCAGATAGCATACAGTGACCTATTTTCAAAACCAGGCCAGGCAAAATGACATCGAGAAATTGAATTCCTTGCCCTTACTTTAATAGTGTCTTGTCATGCAATCTTCAAATCAGGACGAGTGATCATTGCAAAACAATCCCTAACCCGAGGGACAGCAGGAACGTTCCCAGCACTAATACCTCGGGCCCCTCACGCTGCTTACAATAATTGGCTGATTGCAGAGGGCAGGTATAGACCACTCAAATAAAAAATATCCTTGGACAAGGAAGGGGGGTTGTCCTTTTTAGAGGCCAAAACAAACCTCAAAACTATATTCTGCCCTGTTTTGTTGTGTCATCAAAAATAGCTGGCAACTGGAACAACAAACTGCGCTGCTAAAAATATGCTGGTACTTATGCAGGGATATTTAAAATAGATTAGCATATGGATTAACTCAAATTCAAAACTGGCTTTAACCCTTCGGTGTCCACAGTCCTGTCTTCAAATAGCACAGCTCTGCAGCAGTAAAGACAAACTTAGCTCCTGAGTGTCAAAAAAAGGTTTGTCTGGTAAAACAAGCCTGACCCACTGCTGTTTCCATTTATAGTGGGGACTCAGTGGTATCTAAACAAATTTAGGCAGATCGAGTAGTTTATGAATTCTCTTGCCACATTGTTCGGGGTTTTTTAACAAGACCCATTTCAGAAGGCCTTACTCAGGTAGGAAATTTCATTTGTTGCTGAAAGTATATTCAGAAGCTATAGAATAAGGCCCTGGAAATGACTGCAAGGCAAATATATAAGACTGCAACTCCATATAGCTGGACTAAATCTAACACTTAGAAGAAAGCAAAATATTTGCAAGGCAAAGTAGAAAGACTCAAACTTGAAGGAATTACATTATGTAACAGAAAATAAGTTTTGCTAAATTAAATACATTTTTTGAGCAACAAACAACAACTATTTTTTTTTAAATTGTTTATTTTTTGTCAAAATAATCTAATTCTCTAAAATAAATTACCTTTGCAGCTGGCATTCAGAATTCATCTTTTACTGCATGTCATCTGCAAAATCAGGTACTTTGTTGAATTTGTTGAGAATTCGGTATTTAGACACTGTCAGAAACCATGTGAAAAGAATAGCATATCTCCCAAGAAAAGAAGTCCCAAACTTAAAATGTCAGTTTTGCAAAATTCTTCTTCCAATCTCATTTTTTGCCAATGACAAGATAGCTATTTATGATTTCAATAACTGTAATGATTAAAATAAAACATTTTTCAAAGTTTTCTGCTCTAGTAACGCACAACCATTTCCACTACATCGATCAAAACATTTTCCCCACAGTGGCCTTATTTTTAATCACCACAGACTGAAACCAAAATTTTAGTGCTTGCTTTTGTTTCTTTGTTTTTAAATATGGATTTCCCTAATATATTGACTTTTTTTTTTTTTTTAATGTTAGGCTTTTCTATCACATTTTATGGGAGAAGTCTGTTGTTTCCTGAAGTGCAGAATGTTAGGTGTTTGAAGGCTTTGACAAAAATGCTTGTATTAAAACCTCTGCAGCGGTAATAAGGCTTTTGCAGTTTGTTTCTAAGCAAAATACCCTTTCATATATAGAACACAATCCCTTATTTTCATCTTTTCAAAGAAAATATTTTGAAATAAAAATTTAAGTAGTACCTATGCTAAGAATATTTGGGGAAAAAATACCATTTTCTAACATGAGAACCACAAGCGACATTGCTTGGAAAATATGCTGTGCACAATGGCAAAGAGCTCGGAGTGAAGCGGTCATGGGAAAAGCCTTCCTAAATACCCGGGATTCCTCCTCAGACTGGGCACAGGGAAGTCCTGCAGAGGTTCTAGAGGGGAAGCGGGATTCCCTTCTGGGCAGTGGCGAGGGGAATGTGCCAGAGCCAAAGGAAGAAAGGCCGCAGGACATCCCCAGCGGGCACCTTCTTTCTGCTAACATCTGCCTTTCACAAAACCAGAGAGAGTCCAATCTGAGGCAAAATGCTCCTACAAAAAGCAACAGTTAGGCAAGCAGAGGACTACGTACAACTCTCCACCAGCAGCTCCTGCCGACACGTCATCCTGCGGGTAGTCAAAGAGGGAGAAAAGTTACCGCAGGACCCAGCGTTTGCCTTTGCAAACACAAAGATGAAGAAAATTGTTTCTAGAGGAACATAGATAACAATAATTTTTTTTACTCCTGCACAGGAACATGCCAGGCAAAAATCCCTTCTGGAACAGAAAGGGAAATGCACATCAAAAGCACCGGGAAGAGTCCTGTTTCAAAAGTTTAATGTGGATGGCAGAACCTAGGCACTACTGACCCGTACAGAGACACAAGAAGAAAAGATGTAAGTGTGGCAACCAGTAGCACTGAACCGGGCACTTAGGATGCTCTGTGAACTGAGGTTACCTCTCAAACTACTTAAAACAGGGGAGCGAATTGCCTGAAGTGTTAGCATGGAGATGCTGCATCAAGATGCTAACATGGGGGGGGGGATGTGAATTAAAATTAAAGAATACCTTTCTGGCAAAGAAATTTAATAGTTATCATTTGTTCCCCAGGCTTCCAATTTAAATGTCTGTTATATTCTAGTGCCTATCCTTTAAAAAAGGGTTTCTGTTTTCTATTGAAGCTTTTGGTCCATTTGGAAAGGAGAAAGCTCATAGATGTTATGGATTTCGTTCTAAGTCTGTTAATAAAATCTCCTTTCTCCAATAACATTTTGGCATAATCAGACAAACTTGTATTGCTATTATCAGATGAACCTGCTCCAATACAAGGTTTTTATTACCTGTACATAAGGTTTCAGGGAAAATATTTTGAAAGAGACAATGATAGTTTAAATAAATGTGAAACATAAAACATCTCAATGTTGCTTCATGTAAAAGTCAGCGGTATAAAAAATTATAATTAAAAAAATATATCTTCCACTTACATAGCAAAAGAGCTGTAACATTCTGACATTCTGAGGGCAGAACTCGTATTTTCTGCTTTTAAAAGTCAAATTAAAACCACAGGAGTTTGTTCTCCAGTTATAAACCTGTGAAGCTCTTTGCTTTGTGCACACATATATCTAAGTATAGGCAGACATGCACGCATGCATGCGCACGCACACACACACACACTGGAAAGATGCTTTTGTCTCAATGGCTATTTCTCCTCTTCAGAGATCATAAGATGCTTAGTTAATAAGAGGAATCTACAGAACAGTTATAATATTTAAATAAACATTTTCCATTTAAGGATGTTTAATGGTAACTGATGACCATTAGGAAAAAATAATTTTTTTTTTTTTGGTAATTCAACTAATAACTTGAGTAAAATATAACACATTTTTGGTTAATTCTCTCCTTAGAAAAAAAGACTGTGCAGCTCGCTTTGAAAAATCCACCAAATCCTATGCTGTACTTAACATGGCTGCTAGCAGATTAAATCATAAATATACACACAAAGTGATTAAAAACTAACATTTAGTATTTATTCTTCTTTTTCTTTTCTATGCAGTCTGCCTCTTTTTTGCTTGTTTTTTTATTTATTTATTTTTTGAAAGCAGTTATCATAATATTCTCTTTTATGCTTTTATTGTATTTTTAGAATCTACTTTCCATTATCAGAGATGCTACCAAGGGAAGACACTTTACGGAGATTATTAGATTTCCAGGCTAGTCCAACATTGTTCAGAGCTAATAAAACAACAGGAAAACTGCAACAGGAACAATGCTTGGGCTTCACGTGAAAATGGTTTTTAGTCTGTGCCCTAAGCAATGCCAGTCATTCATTCATTTAGTAATAAAGATTACATTTCAACATTGCCGTGTACTAAAGAAAAAAAAATACTAGGAAAGGTTACAAACCTCTTGCGAGGGCAGAAACAAATTGCAGTTCAAGTTCAAGCTTATTTTTCAGCACTATCCAGTTAAAATGCTTACACGTGTTATTGTGGCACCTTTGTAAATTGCTGCACAAATATCTCACGCAGATACTAATCTGCTGCAGACAAGTATTGTATGTATTTCTATAAATGGCCAAGTGAGAGATACAGGTGCTGATGCTGAGAAAAGTCAACACCAGAGAAGTTTTTCACAAACCTCTCTCACAAAACCCGTCAGAAACAATTATTCTCTACCCATTTTACAGATAGGTAGACTAAGGTGAGGCACTCTTTGCCTTAACCAAGGATGAATCAGTGAGCGAGGTCTGGAAGTGGACCTATGGCTGGGAGGTTGAGACACTGACCCTCTGCACTGAGGGGAACACCCGGAGATAGACGTCAGCAATGATGGGGATCTCAGGAGGCAACCATTCCCTCCACCTCCGCCAAGCAACAGCTCACTCCAGCTAAGGCTGAAAAACTGCCAGCCATGCCACGCTGCTCGGGCCTTTCCCACAGTTTGCTTTTGGGTTATGGTCATTGTTGCCCTTTGGAATTTCACAGTGAAATTTTGTGTAGCCCCTAATGACTGCAGGAGCCTTCCATGTTCATGTGCGGTGTCCTTAATAAGTAGCCTAGGCAAATCAAGACAGATGAATAGAAGGGTGATACTGACCCAAATGTATCCCTATTTTTGTACTTTTTTATGGGAGAAGCTTAATCAGATTGAAAGCTGCTTTTGTAGGCTTTCACAGGAAATGCCTTTTAACAAAAAGGGGAGGGGGATATTCACAGAGCGATGGCAAGAACAGAAACTGGAGGTTTGAAAGACCCACCAGGAGAGGGAATTCAGCCCACTTATATTAAATCAGCTGTTATTTTTTCTCTCCTCCCCCTTCCCCCAAGGACTGGGTACCCAAAAAGAAAATGATGTGAATCCATTTTCAGTACTGATTCCTTTTAATCCCGCAGATCAAAACCATCCTACAGTTTCCAAATGCTTTTTCATTCTAAAGGTAAAATATTTCACAGGAAGATGTGAGGGGTAAGTCTTTCCAATCACGGATTTTAAACTCAGTTGCTTGCAAGATATAATGAACTTCAAAAAAATCATAAAGGGCCTAAATCCTGAAGACAATGGGGGTTTTGCCATTAATACCTAAAGCAGCGGGATTGTGCACAGAGTAATCAATTGCCCAACAAGGCCCTAGGAACACAATCAAGGAAGGAGGCTACAGGAACATACAATATTTCACATTTAATAAATGGTCTTTTGAGATTACAACCATATAGAGTAGCAATGGAGAGAAAGACTGCAATGCTAAATTAGGGATTATATACATCTGTCTGTCTGTCTGTCTGCAGGGTGGAATTTTAAGCAATCATTTACATATAACCTGTCAATAATAACCATGCTTTGGCAGTTTCATGGTTTGCTTCGATTTAAATCCTTATTTCTTAAAAGCATGGTAAAGATTATTCTATCTTCAAGGGGGCGGAGGGTGGGGGAGAAGGAGGCAGCGAAGTGTCTTTGATAGACTAATCAGACTGGCTCCTAACAATACCTGTCTTGTGAATTACGGTAAAATATTTTAAGTACATCTTTGTTGTCAAATACTATATTCTTTCAGTATTTATTTTACTAACAGTGTTCTTTATAGCAATTTTAGTAAAATAAAAGTAGACCCATTTCACTGCTGCATGTTAATCAAGTTTTATCCCTAAAATAATACTGAAACGTGTTGTTCCTTGGTAAGCAGAAAAACTTCCAAATGGCAAATATCTGCAGCATATTCTCTTTTTTTCTTCCAAGTTAAGTATACAACCACAATTTTTTTATAATTACAATAGTCAAAGGATTGTGTGCTCAGGCAAATCATACTGGAAGTGATGACTAAAAGAGAAAGAGCTGATTTTGGTTGGGTTCTTCCCACCACCTCCACTGATATTTTGATCACACTCTTCCTTCTCCTTTTGTCTTTCCCCTTCCTTCCCCCCCTAAAAATCCCCAAACCCTCAACTTCTCCACCATCACTACTTCCATCTTTAACTCAAAAACAGATTCTGATTGCTCCCTCAACCTGGCCTCTGGGTGGATCCGCACAGGATGCTAGGCACAATATGTTCATGTAAAAATTCAGGAGACTGTTCCCACTTTTTATACTACTCTTAGCACAAGTCTTAGGCTCTTAATCACAACCTGTATCTTCTTTTCATTTTTAACCCAGTGGTCCACTCATATTTCAGTTCAGTTCAAGAAATAAAATGATTGTTTCATCATTCCCGATCACAACAAATTATAATCATTAATGTTCAGCTTTGATTTTATTCTCATAAAGTACCTTATCAGTGGGCTGCAGCTGCTTTCCTGAATTCAGAGAAAATACCAGTTATTAATTATAGTATCATATATCACCCATATATATGATCATGTATGTATATGTCAGTCTGCCTAGATTACAGTTCTCTGAGCCTACGGGGGGGGGCGAATGTGCATGGGAAGGAGGAAGAGTATGCATCTTATTTGATTACAGTTCCGATTAGCACAGAAACTATGTTAAGCTCTTTCTACTACCTCAATAAAATTAAGATCTTATGTTTTGGTTGCCTTTTCTACTTTCACCTTTTCCTGCCGAATAACAAATAACTTGAATGAGGACTGACTTTAAAATAACTTTTTCCAAAACAGAAAGGTTGCAGTTATGTTTTCCAGTATCCCACACATACACATTAGGTATCTTTCTCCCCTGGAGTGCCAGAAAAAAAACACGCATTCCTTCTTGCTACAAATCTGTAAATCTGAAAAGAAGAGGCCACATGAATAGGAAAGCTCTTTATAGAATAAAAAGCATGGGGTGTTATTAAGTAGGACTGTAAGCCCTATTCTATTCATAGTAATTAAAGGATCAGATCAGGTTAATGTGAGGACCTAGGTCAATAAAGTACTGTAGGTTCACCCTTTTTAATCCTCCTCAATCCTATAGGCTGGGTTTTTGACTGCTCTGTTTGACTCACAGAGCTGTTATAGGTGACAACGATGTGCAGAGAACTGTTGAGAAAAGGTGAGATTTATATCAATCCCACCATGCATTTTTGAGCACAAGAGTCAGGAGGTGCTTGGGGTGAGGTAGATGGCAAACTTTAGGACTGGCTGCTTCAGTTCTATACCTTTTTCACTCTGCCAGTTGGTAAAATAACTATGCGGAAAAGTTCAGGGAATATTTTGGGGTTGAAGAGTAAATCCATACTGTTTTATATATTTTAAAAATATTTTTCCATTGACTTTTTTAATTGTTTTATATGTACATTTCCATACTTCAAAATCCCCTCCCCATTTGTCACGCACGTAAGGAGGTGCCTATGGCAGGACATGCCTGTGCCCGAGCTCCAGGACACCAAGAGCCAACCCAGGACAAGCAGCGCTCCTGCCGCCACGTCAGCCAGCACAGTGAAGGAACCCAGATGGTTTCCCCGGGCAAAGGAAGCAAATTTTGGTAAGGAATAATTTTTAGGAGTACCCAACTGAGATGCAATGAAGTTGAGCTGGAGACATAAGGATAGCCCTGCCCTCTCTAGGTGTAACTCTTGAAGAACTCAACTGGTCTACGGCAGCCAGCCAACATAAATATCTGTTTCGAAGTAACCTGGAGGATTCCCGGCCCCACACAACCATGTGTCAATCACACAGGTCAGCTGTGCTGGCCAGCAAAGGATTTGCCCCATAAAGCACCAGGTGGACTTTGCAACATGCCAGAGATTAAGCTGATGGCTCTGTCTGTAGGTCCAACCCTGCATAAAGCGCATGCCCCAAGCTCCTCTCTGCAAAATCCCAGTACCTTTCAGGTTCACAGTAAAATCCCTACTATCATCTGTCAAGGTAGAGCTTTACCATCTCTTGCTGTCTCTCTGACCAATATTTTGATCCAAATCTCTCTTGTTAATCAATGCGTAGTGTTGTCCACAAGGCATAAATCTCATCATTTTTTTTCCCCTCTCCTCTGACCCTCCAAAGCCCTCATTATCTAAGGTATGAAATCAGTGAGGATTTGTGCTTTACAAATCACTTGGTCTCACAAAGAGGTGACTCCTGACATTACACTTAGAGTTATGGATGATTACTGAGTGAAAAGAAAGACTCCTCTCACAAACATAGATGTTCTTCTGCCAAAGGACTACTCTGCTTATATTTATCTCCTAGCATATATTCAGATTTTTTTTCCTTCTACAAAACAATCAAACTATTGTATTTTAACAGCAAAATTTAAAGTTCATTTGAGAAAATCTTACTTTCTTTTATATTCCAACAGGCTTTTCATATGTATAGAAATTAATCAAAATAGGTATATTGCCACCTTCATAGAAAGGCACTATAGTAAGGTTTTACTGAAAACTCGCCGAAACCCAAAGAACTTAACAAGAAAACCCACATTCATTAGAGCTTTTAAATCTTCCCCTAAAATACCTACTCTGAATTATGATGCATATGTGCACATTTGCACATGGTATACTACTCCCTATGTATTGTTTATTATAAATATTTATAAAATGGCTCAAAAAAAAAGTAAATATTTTCTTCTATTAATTTCCATGATTTTCTGGAATAATTGCTGTATAACTACTGATAACAGCTCCATTAGCTTTTAATGGAACATCTCCATGAAAGTTAGAACATTGGGAATTTAAATTATTTGCTCTGTGATCCCAAAAATAACAGGTAAATCGAAACCACAGAATTTTAAGAAATTCCTGTTTAATATAAGATCTTGCATTTTCTGTTCACGTGTGATAAATTAGTGCAAGAGAAAGTTAAAACTCTGGAGCAAAAAAATACCATAATGCACGTTTGCCCTTTGCATTTTCTCCTTTCCGTACCTCTGTGAGCAGTTTACTAAATCTTTTTAAAGAAAAAAAAAAAACAACAAACCCTTTAGTAGAGAAAAGACTGATTCCTTTAAAGACTGAGGCAGAAAAGAGAGTAGGGAGAATCCATTAATAAAGTAGAGGTCATCCCAAGAAACTAAGAAAAACAAAAAAATAAATAAAAAGAGAAAGCACCAAAAATGTTAGTATTTGAATGATGTGAACTCTGGTAAACGCCAGCATGCAATATGGCAAAAACGAATCAATCAGTTCAGCTTAGTTCAGCCTCTGCAACTGGCCATCTGGCGCGAAATCAACCAAATGTAGCCCTGCATATTCATCTTCATTTTCACAAATACTCAGGAGAATGTCATTCTAGGGCAAAATAAAATTAAATCACCATAATTTTTAAGACATCTTTTCCTCTCATGCTCTCTGGAGATTAGCATGTTTATGTGAGACTACTCACTGCTATAGGGTTAGCAGGTAATTTCTAAGGGGCTACTCTCTTATATTTAAAATCACATTTCACATGCTCAGGACACAAGCATAGATTCTGCAGCAAACACTCCTAAGCAAAGATTGCACAGGAAGTTATTGTGGCTACATGGACAGGTTTTTTTTTTTCCCCAAGGGTCAATAGAGAGGAATTCTGTATTTACCTTCCTCATCCATCCCTGACACACCTGTGAGATCTACTGACATGGGACTGTGCTAGATAGAGCTAAGGGGAAGTTTGATCATTCAAACCTTAACGCAGATTACAAAAAGGAACAGAAGATGCCTGAAGAATGAGGCCAGAACCAAATATCAGCTGTGATTAAGACTGTTACTGATTTGGTACACGTTTTGTCTATAGAAATCACAGTGATGAGTGCAGGGTAGAATAGAAACCAATATGAAAAAGAACAGGAGAGAGAAAACGAGAACAGGCGATGGACGGAGCATGCATGTGTCACCACCGCGATAAAGTTAGAAGCTACACTACACACAATTTTTTATTCAAGCTAATCCAAACAATTGTCATTCAGGATAGTTTATTTTCATCTTTATCTTTTAAGTGCTTGAATTAAACTCTAATCATACTCCACCTAGAAGCCTTATCCTTAAGTTTATTTATTTATTTGATTGGGTTAGATGCTCCCAGAGCTGAGTTAGCTGGTTTGCTTCAGGTTGGTGGTGGGAGGGAGGAGTTTGACTTGGGTTTAAGGTTGCTTGTTGAATTTTTGTTTTCTTGCAACCTTTAAAGTTTATTACATTTTAAGAGATGGAGAAAAAGTTATCTCAAATTTGGCTAAGAAATATTTTATGAGCATATCTTCTGGTGTTGATATTTTCTTTGTTAAGTATTATCTTATCACCAAAAAAAAAGAAGTTTTAAAGTGGTTCTGCTGATACTGTCTATTTGCTCTCGTCCTAGAGCTGTCCCACTTCGTTTGATAAGGGATAAACAAATGCCCAGCCTAATTTGAATAAATATGTTAAGCAAATGTTAAACAAGATGCATCAAAAGGCAGAAAATACATTACAACTTCAGGCTGCTGGGACACTAGCTCAACATGAAAACATGTTTCCACTCAGACAGGGAACATGAAATAACCAAGTCCGGTTAATCTACTTCTATCTATCTGTCTTAAGGGTTTAAACTAAAGACCATCACCATAGTATCTGACAGAAATCCTTCCTCATCTATTTACTTAGGGTATATACAAAACTGTTAACTCCAGAAATGCCTCCTGTAAAACCTAAATACATTACATACAATGAAATTTAGTTTTATTGACTGGATTTTTCTTCTGAATGTTTAAAAAAATAGCTTTTATTCTGTTTTGTGGTTTTAAAATTTGTTTTGTTTCTTAACTAGAAAAGGCCAGAATTACACTTATTATTTTTACTTTTGAAACCTTGATTATATTTAATCAATTAAAATAGGTTTCAGGCACCGTGCAGTAATAACTTTATTTCGTTTTCACATCTATCTGAACTGTTATAACCACAAAAAATCATGGGTTGAACAGAGTATACAGCACACAAAAAAAACCAAACAGACAAAAACAAACAAAAAACCAATGAAACCCACACACACCGCTAAAAGACAAACTCTTGGCAAACATTAGATTTAAGAATCTTTTCCAGTCCTCACTGTGCTCACGAAAATCGTTACAGTTCTACTTACAATTGTTTATTTTAGTATGTCACCAGAAAAGAAGTATTTACAAGAAAAAAAAGTAAGCTGTTATAAAATGGTTTATATTTGTTCTTCCATTTTTGCACATCATCATATTGCTGTTTACATATTGGTATATTAGCAAGATGACAACTATGTTTTTAGACTAAAAACAGACATTTATAAAGCACGCCACGTAGGATTCAGAATGCCTAATTTTGAAACTGCCTTTGCCAACTATGTGACACCAAATCTATGTTTTATCTTCAGGCACGGAGAGGTTTGAAATAAATATTTTGTCCTGTTCAGAGGAAAAGCTGATGCATCACTTCATAACTTCACGGAGAGTCCTTACGCAAACAGTCCTAACTTATCTAACTGGCTACAGCAACAGCTTCAGCAGCTGTGAACTACCAGACCAGTCTTATCTTAAGTATCTCAGATCTGACATTGTAGGAGAGAGACAGCCTTCTGCTAAGGATAACTTCCCTTACTCGCTTTTACTTGCTCAGTGCTGCGCAAGAACAAGAAAACCAGATTGGTTTAGCTTGTGACTGCTATACTAAGGCTTAATATGTTAAATATGTGCAGTTTCTGCCAACATGCAGCAAGTTTTTGCTTCTTTACAATTTTTCTAGAAAGAAAAAAGATCCTAAGATATCGAAGAGTGTGTTTTTCCTCCAAGTTCTTTTCAGCATAATCAAAGCATCTATTTGCGGTTATATTTTTCCCACTTGTTTCTATTGCCTGTAAGCCAGTAAAATCCTGTGTAATATACGGTATAAAATATTCTACAAGACTGAATGCTAATGCTCTAAGAATACTAGAAACTCAGTCATATATTATAAAACATTGTAAAAAAGCTGTACAGTAATTTTTACTGTAATTGTGCCAATATTTCAATATTTAGCAGCCTTTTCTCCTTCACTGAACAGGTGTTTGAACTTTCCCAACTTGAGAAATAATAAAATCATTATTCACTCAACATGATAATGTTAGCTTTCTTTCTCCATAAATACAACAATTTTAGCTTTATAATTTGTCATCCATATAAGTTAAGTTTTCTAATTACTTACCTCATATACTTTTCAAGAAACTCTTCCAACAGGCTTAAAAAGACATTTAAAGGAATCAGATAGTCTGAAGTTGGACAAATCAGACAAACGGGTTTGGGCACAACGCTACAGAAACATTTCAGACTTTTTCCCTAAGAGCAACAGAATTTGAAAATTAGACAGAATGATATCACGTCATGCTGCCCACTACAAAAGCCTCTCAGATTCATTCCCATATTGCTTACACCAGCTTACACCAGTGAGGTAACTCTGCTCAGATGAACGGAAACACTTCAGATTTACATTAGTGTGTTAATGAAGTAAAATTTTGGCCCTGAGATTTAGCTCTTTCATTAGTAATTTATACCCTCATTAGGGATTTATAGAAATGGGAATCTAGGCTCAAATGCTAATTGAGAATTGTCAGTTGTAAATAAGTGCTAATAAGATAAATTTGCTCCTGGTCACATTGAACAGATACTCGCATTTTACAAAACGAAACTCTTCCTTTAACATAAAAAAAATTCTCAGGTTAGTAGGATGCAAGTAACTCTGCTGCTCTGACACACAGCCCCTCATGAGCAGACCCTCGGCTCCCCTTCTCCTCCGCCAGCTCTCACAACAGGTGCAGCACCCTCCAATGTCCACCCTCCAATGTCCACCCGCAATGTCCACCCTCCGTCCTCCACCCTCTGCAAGGCGTGGACATGGCCAGGACTGTGTGTGTGAGACGTGAGAGCTCTCTTTAGTCCCAGTGAAGCCCCTTTGCGCTCTCGCCCTGGGGCAAGCGGAGACAGAGCCAGTCCTGGAAAAGCCTCCTATGGGAATGTGAGACGTTGTGTGTGACCACATGGATGTTGTACGTGGTTGTGTGGAGTCATGCAGGAGGAGGGCTCACAGCTGGGCCAGCCTGTCGGTGACACCAGCCTGAACCCACAGAGAGGTCTTCTTCCTGAGCCAAGCCTAACCCCTGCCAGCCTCTCACACACCAAACCCCACCGGAAAGAAACCCAGAAGGGCTCAGAGAGGAAGCAGAGCATCCCTGGGCAGGTTTACTATTTGTATGACCAGAAGACCAGACATAGGCCACCTCAAAACGTGCAGCCACTAGTTAGTCTAGTTTGGGTTAAGCCGTATCACTGAGGTAAGATTTCAACATCTGTATACCCAGTGGAGATTGTTTCACAAGAGTAACTTGAACTCTGCTCATTCGATTTAGTTACTGCTCACAGTTTAGTCACATTTCCAGCTGAACCTATTTTAATTTTAAACCAAGACAATATATAAATTACAAGAAAGAGATGCTAATTCCTGGATGAGGCATCTGACGTGTAAAACTGCAACAGTAAAACTGAAAATTGACGTCAGCTTCAGAAAGCAAAACTCAGTTTTAATCCTTCCCTCGCTCCATCTTCACCTGCCTCTCCCTGGATATTCTTCACACTGAGACATGATCCCTCATGCAGCCAGAACAAAGTGAATTCCACACAGGAGTCTAGTCATCACTGGGAACCGCAACCAACACACAAATTTACAATGGTTGCATATTGTTTTCTTTGAAAAAGAATTCAAGTTAATCTAGTGAATTGCTGTAGGCAGCTATTAAGAAACAAAACAAAACAAAGCATGTTATGTATTTGAGGAAAAAATCCAACAAGGAATTGCCAGTTTTGTTTGTTTGTTTGTTTGTTTTTAAAAGAGAAATCATTCAGTTCTTTCAAAATCCACTAACCAAAAGCTAACAAGAGACAGGATGTTCTCCAAAGTTACAAAAAAACCCCCAGGAATCTCCTTTCAAAACAGGGAAATGCTAACATGGTTGTCAGCTTTTCAGAAAAATAAAGAAGATTTTCAAAGGGACGTGACAAAGTTTGGTACCAAGAGTCCCTAGTGATGGATGGGCTGTCCACTCAGCATTACGTACCTGTCATCTGAGCTTTCAGATAAACTTCCCTAGTAACCCCTGTCTTAGTGCAAGGACCCTCAGACTCTCTTAGCATAACCCCACCATAAGCCAAGGACAATTTCTGGTTTACATTTTGCTGGGAGATCACTTGCCAGATGATACACTGAACCACAGCATGGTATAAATGTTTATAAGATAAACCTTTTGGGTTTTTTCCAGGTGACGGTCTATTGCCATCATCTTTTATGCCATTGCAATATCATAATGCATCTTTTTTTCAATGCCCATCTTTTCCCTCAGAATAGTTTTCTATTATACTAGTGTTCTCCAGGGTCATAGCCTGAAGTACAAAGGAAAAGGAGGAGAAAAGGAGCAGGAAGCTGCACTATGCCCCTTCATTGAACACGCTCCTCCTGGTGAACTGCTGTTCTGCCTTGGCACAGACACAGACACACCAAGGCTTTTCTCAACCTGCACCGACCAGACAGTAAAATATTAATCTTGGGCTGTCTTATTTCAGCCAAAACCTAAAAGAAAGGGTTAAGAAAGAAAAAGGAGTGGGAGACACCAACATTCCTTAGCTTAAATCTGATAACTATTTATATAACCCTTCTAGGTCAACTGGGTATGCTGCTTCCCAGCTTCTCCTTGCTTCCTGAACTAGGGAGCACTTAGGTTAATAGCCTCTAGACTTTACAACGTCCCAGAGAGGGAAAGGTCTTGGAGACAAAAGCAATAGCCAGAGGCATTGAATTTAAATCGCACCTCCCCACCACACTTCTCCTGTGACCTTGAGCAAGTTACTTGGGATGAGGATCTCAAAGGAATTCAGACACCCAAATTTCACTGATTTCTAGGGGACTCAGATACATCCTCTAATAAAGGCACTTTCATGAGTTTCCTAAGTTTAACAGAATACTATTCACATTTTACTCTTTAAGAACACAGGACTGAAGCACAGGGACAAAAATTTGGGAGGGTTTTTTTTTTACTTCATTGGGGATGTATTAAAAAAAAGACTAATTAAGCACTGAGCCTCTGTGGAGATCAAATCAATAAGAATGAAGCAAGGTGAGCTTGTCTGGGCCACTGTACAGCTAATGAACTCCTGCCTACTGCTTGTAATCACCTTAGTACCAAAGTGCACACACCACCTTGCTTAGTTTACTCTCTTTTAATACTAGTTTCCTAATCTTTAAAATATTATTTTATTTTTACATCTCTAAATATTTATCCTAGTTCATTCACTTTCCTGGTCTTTTTAGCCTTCTTTTCTTTACACCTCAAGTCTCTCTTTCCACCTACCACACAGCAGGGCACACTGTCCCTTTTCTCATGGTGGCTAGCCTCTACAGTCCCCTCTCCAGCTCTCCTGCCTCTCAGCCCCACACTTTGTATAGCTACTATTCCCTCCTTTCTCACCTTACCTCTGCCAACTGAAAAATAATAGTCCTGGAAAACAGAAGGACAATATTTTTAAATCAATTATTTCCAAACAGATTTGCAGATTTGTCTCATTTCTTCGTGCAGTTCCACATATACTGGTGTTTAAATATCACCCAACTTTTAAAAACCACCACTATGAAAAAAAAAAGTCACTGCTACTCTGTGCAGTTCTGGGTCCCACAATTTAGGAAGGATGTGAAGGTCCAGAGGAGGCCAACCAAGCTGGTGAAAGAGCTGGAAGAAATGTCCTATGAGGAGCAACTAAGGACTTTGGGCTTGTCTAGTTGGAAGAAAAGGTGTCTGAGGGGCAACCTTATTGCTCTCTACGGCTTCTTGAGGAGGGGCGGGGGAGAAGGAGGTGCTGATCTCTTCTTTCTGGGATCCAGTGACAGGATATGTTGGAATGGTTCAAAGCTGTACCAGGAGAGGTTTAGATTGGACATGAGGAAGAATTTCTTTACCAAGAGGGTGATCAAACACTGGAACAGGCTTCTTAGAGAGGTAGTCAATGCCCCAAGCTTGCCAGTGTTTAAGAGACATTTGGACAATGCCCTTGATGACATACTTTAACATTTGGTCAGCCCTGAATTGGTCAGGCAGTTGGACTAGGTGATTATTGTAGGTCCCTTCTATATTAAATAGTCTATTCTATGCCCTGAAATTCATTTAAGTACGTTTCCAAGGAAAGGTCACATTCTGGAAAAGTGATGAATGATCAGGAATAAAGTAACAATTTTATTATAATGCTGGTAATTTGCAATTTTTTTTTTTAATTTTGAGTGCCAGAAAATAAGTTTCTACAAGATAAACAGTTTTTATTACCATCCTCAGGTCAAACAGGGCAATCACAGAGAAAGACGCACCTGATATTATTATTATATCATATACATTTTTAATAATGTAAACATAATCCTCTGTTCAGGATGGTTATTATTGACTTAAATCTAAAGAGAGAGTGGTAAAATTTTCATAGACCCAGTCCAGATGTCAGGTGTGAAAGAAATCAAAGTCTTATTCTCTAAGTATATCAAAGTATTAGAGGACATATTGTTTGGAAATTGTATAAAGAAACAGTGGATGGTTTAGTTTTGTGCAACTGAAATGGTGGAAAACTAGAGGATGTTAAAAGAGCTTAGGGATGGACCACTCTGAGGAGTCTTTCTTCAAGACAGCTTGTTTTTCATGGAAGGATATACCTACATAATAACACGAATTCTTTCTACAGGTTTTCCATCAATTTACTTTAAAGGGAATGGAAGAGAAAGAAATGTTCTCTTACATCCATTTTTATGTCCATGAACTATGTAAATAATATATCCAGAACATCTAGGTCTCAAAGACTTGGGCCCCACCTCTGAGGTAAACTATGGATCTCTCAGAAATCAAAACATTTGCCATATTCCACTGTGAAAAGAGATCAGTCTAATAATAGCTGAAAGTCCAAGTGCTTCAGCCTCTGAGCAATCTCTTTATCATACCATTCCTTTCTTATTCCTTCCAGCAATAGCAGCTTATGCTGTAATGTTACTCTGCCGCAGTTGATTAGTTCTCCATGGAGCAGGATATGCCAATTATTCATGTGCAGATCTCGGGGAATTTTCTTCAGTGCACAATCCATATGCCAAAAGTGTGATTTCATCTATGCTGGATTTGGTAGAACTCCCCAAATTATTTTAGTTATGGGACAAATTTGAGGAACTGAGAATTTTCAGGACAGCTACAAGAATGAGAATCTCTTTTTAATTCCAGTACCAATTCCAGTCATACAGGCACCTCGCTGTGAAATAGGAAACTCACATACATGCTTTCCTCTCCTACCTACCAGCACAGTGCCCTAACCATGACACTATCAAAATTTGGCAAGGAGTCAGAAGGACCTATTCCTCAGTGATGTTCAACTTGGCATAAATAGCTAAACATTCAGCGTGACAGAGGCTCACTTCTGAGGTGACCATCCTCAACTCCAGACTAGAGTTATCCTCACCTGCTGGTCACAAATTCTCAACTGTGATTTCAGTGTTAGATGCAAACCAGAGCCAAGCTCAAGCCCTTGTTTCAAAGCTCTGCCTCAACTCACCAGAGAGTGGGTTTGAGCCTGCCACTTGTATTTTCAGAAACAATGCAATCATTATGCTTTTGCACTGCAGCTGGACCTAAATTTTTCATGTTGTCCCCTGAGCTTACTGCATTTGTCAGAAGCTCTGCAATACCTTTGAATGAATACATACATGGAGAACTTGTGCACTCAGGAAGTCATGGACCACAGTTTAAGAGTCTAGGATAAGTGCAATAGCTGGGTAACAGCTTAAAAAATTAAAAAAAAATAAATAAAAAACCAAAAACTACATTGGCAACTGAGTTTTCATCTTTAGGACTGTGCTAAATCTCACTTAAAAGGGAAAAAAAATTACCTCTTTCAGAACTATTGCTTTAGAGGATTCTTAGAAAAGGCAGCGATGTTGCACCACTTACTCTCAAGTCATGCTTTAAAAATCTCCCTACTGCCATAAGAGGACCTCCTGGTGCAGCTCAATTTGAGCTCTCAGTGTGACATAGTGACTGAAAAGTTCCCTGGGTCTATAAGGAGGGGGAACGGCAGCAGAAGTAGAGAAAGCACTGGTACGAGGCTTCTGGTTAACTAGATCGTTACTGGAACCCATCTTGGGCTGTGCTATCCATGTTTCAAAGGAACAAACCTACTGCACAGGAGGAGGCTCACTCTACTGAGATTATCTAGTGACATGACAGAGATAATTTAACCTACAAAATCCACGTGTGGACTTACACGGCTAACCAATTCCTCTCACTGTCTGAAAGATGGGCTTCATCCTGTAGAATGGATGCAGGGATTTAGGGCAAAATTCTGCGCTGTGTCATGTGAAGTTCCAGAGCATGATCATAATGATGTCTTCTGCATGAAAGACTACAATTTTTAATGCAAGTTTACACCAGAAAGCACCCGAGCACAAATTCAGGAATATAGGTGGTCCTCATACTGTGTCAGCCTGCATAGCAGAGGGGACTTGCAGTGAATGCTGTTTGATCCCTGGCACCTCTTCTGCAGAAGCGTTTTGCAGGCACGCTGAGCTCCGTTCACATTTTTCGGCCTTGATGGGGAGAAGCAGGGGGTGCTGCTTCCTAAGATATTTTCATTCCTGCATTACTTGGCAGATTTTAGGCTAGTACAACTGTCCTGCGCCTGTGCTCAAAACCTGCAATCTCATACTGTAGCCATTTCCACAAATGCCTTTCGTTCAGTATCTCATTTCTCTCCACCTTCAAACACTGCTTATCGTCCCATGGTATTTCCCAGGATCTGACAGAAGATGGTAAATTCCCTTCTTCAACCTTAGACCTTGTGTTATCCATCCCTACAAGACCCCAGGTGGCCGCACGTGCAAACCACCGCCATTTCCATAGCACTACCGCTACAGGGAGATTTGGTGTGGTCAGTCAGTAATAACCTCGTACAGCAACAACCAGCTACATGAAAGGCCATTACAGTAACCATCCGGCACCACCGTCCCACGCACGATGCCCATTGGGGATGTATCAGCTGATCACAGTGAACACAGTGTTTTTGCTCAGAAGCTGGGATTAATCTCAATTAGTCAACAACACTGTATTTATCAATTCAGTGTCTGTCACTTTAAACCTCAACTTTTACCCACAGTTAACACCAGGCAGTCCCTGAGGTGGGAGAGCTAGTTGCCCCTGCTTGGTTTCATTCTGTTACCTACCACTGGACATGATGGACCCTTCACTCTTTTTACATTGTCATATTAACTAGCTTAAATCACACCAAGTTACCATAGCTGGGTTATCAAGGTCTTCTTTTTGATTTAGTATGACTACAATGAAGTTAAAAATATTATTATTGCAGAATGCAGTAATTAGCACTCACCTAAGACCATGCAACACAATAGTACTTGGTATATAGATCTTAACAATGTAACACAATTTATAGCCAAAAAGCTTGCCTTAAAATAAACTAGGTGTTTAAAACTACTGCAGGGACTATTCACACGATTAGCTCCCATTTAAAGTCAGTATGACTTCTTGTATGGAATAAAGCAAGTACATTTACCCAAGGTATCATATGGGGATACGTAACTGCAGGACATTCAAAAATCAACCTTGTTAGTATCAAGGTGGAGCCTTCATTTCCTTTTCTGATCCTGTCTCCTTTAGCTTATCCTTTTGAGAAACCATTTCCCATCTAAATGAATAAAATTATTAATACAATTTATTTCACCACAAAGTATAATAGGTACCTCAGGGAAAAGATAATTAGAGAAGAAACCTACCTCACAGAGTTTGTGGTCTACAATGGTTTCATCTCATAAAAAAATATTAACATCCTGTACACATTTGCAGCCTGCTTCTGAGAGGTGCTGAATGGACCTGTTAATGCTATAGCAAAGGGTTTAACTACAGCAGAATCAGATTTAGAAATCTCTCACCCTAGTTAGGCCAGACCTATATCTTTAACTGATATGGTCATCTTCAGGAAATGTAGGATCTCACATAAGTAAACATTGTCTTTTTTTTTTTTTTGTCTGTATTCAAACATCTACCTATATAATGGTCTATCTATAGATCATTACTTATGACTACTCCTAACAGAATGACTGCACAAGCAAAACTATCAAAAAGGTTCCTTCTTCACCAGCCTGTAACTTGTCCACTTCTTTCATGCAGAATAGGTACAATTTATGCAAGTTTAAGCATAATAACAAGTTTAACAAGTATAAGCTAAATAACATGTCAGAATAACCAAAAAATTACAGAAGTTTACAAGAAAATGGGAGGTTTGGGAAAAATTGACTGTATTTTTGATCACAGGCCATTTACACAGCACATAACGTATCTTTGACTAAATGACTAGGTAAATATTATCACTTGAAGCAAGGTTTTCAAGCTTGTTTCTAATGTTATTTATTGAAGTTGTTAAAGAATACATCATCCCAAAAGAGAAGCAAAGCCTTATTCTGGCAAACCTACAACTTAAGCCAGATAACAGCTGCACTGGGTATAGCTCTTATACACAATGGTTGTAGTCCCTTCCCTTTGTGCATCGTAGAGCAAACACCAGGCTGACCAATGTTAATTCCAGCTAAATGTCCCCTAGCAGAGCAAGTGGACAGTAACACTGAGATGAGAACCTGCTCTCCAGCTTTCAACAGTCAGCACACAACTGCTGTGCAAGTTGTTTTAGCAAAAGCCCCTAAACCTTCAAGACAGTGTAAGAGATGGTTGCCGTGTCCACCACTGCTAGTAAGGTGCTTGTGCAGACCTCACACACATGACACCAGCAACAGGCTCTTCTCTCATGCTGTAGAGGGATTCAGGCTTCCCTTTATCAAGCCCCTTTCAGTCCTCGTGATGGTGTCTGTCAAGTCTCAGAATTGGGGAAAAGCTACAGCTCATACCACATTTGAGGTAAAAGATGAAACCCTTCTGACAGCCGTGTTCCTCTATGACAGCTCACACAGCTCCTGCCCTGTGACCTGACTTTCCCTGGCACCCCATGGTACCCTGGATGGGTTTCCCCTTGTTTGGGGAAATTGCAGCCTGTAGCATGCTCTACCTCTTCAAACTATAAAGAGGGTAGACCATGCAACCCCTCTTTCTACCAAGCTTTCCCCTTGTCAGTCTACATACATGGGTCAAGGAGGGAAAAAAAAAAAGAATCTCAGAACCAAACCTCTGAATCAAATTCTCCTCCTGCCATCCAGGTCTTCTAAAATCTCTCCCTCATTCTCCATCAGACTAAAGCAGAAAGAACACTCACTTACCCATGTCAAACCAGCATCCGACTATTAGTTAATTAACCTTTGTATTTGCAAGATTCTAGAATGTTACAGAAGAGCATCCATGGGAAGACAGAGGATAATTTGGAAGAAATTATTTATGTAGGTAAAATTAATGTGACAGAGAGTGATATTCCATGCAGTACGGCAAGAACAGAGAGGGGAAAAAGATAGATACAGGATATAGTCAAGGATGTTAGCCCAAAGAGGGATATTGAAGAATGGAGACCCTACTTTTCAGTAGGAGTAACATCAGGAATTTATACCAAGAACACAAGCAAAAGCCCACACCTGTCTTAAACTCCTAGGGATTTTCATAGTGGTAACTTTTAAATGTAACAGTGGTGTCTTGGACCTTTGACAAAGAACTGGTTTTGAGTTTGATTAATCTGAAAGAAAAATTTAATACTCACCCCAACCATTCATGGAAATTGTTAAAAAAAACCCCATCCACCCTCTCACTTTGATTTTCTTGTCCAAAGTCAGGTTATCAACCCAAGGGATAGAAGAAACACAACAGAGGCATTAACTCTGAAACTAGTATTTTTTTAGGTGAGTATGTCTCTGGGGTTGATAAAATAAAGCTGAGCATCCTTGCAAAGACAAGGGAACTGATATCATTATGCTTACAAACTATTTTAAATGACAGCAGAGTACTCATTTTCTAACTTGCATTCTCTGCCGTTGTTGGCTTGGCTGCTTCTCTGCATTGGTCTCTGGGAATTAAGACTATTATCCTGAGCAGTGGTTCCAGGTCTGCTTACAGAAATTTGCTCTGCTATATATATAAAGTATATACATAGAATTGTTTACTCAGAGATCAAAAAAATTTGGGGTAACTATTATTTGGCACAAAGAGCTGACTGACTGCCAGCTGACTGACTGATAGAAGAGAGGGGATGAAAGGTCCACAAAATTTGGAGGGTGTTGACTAGGCTGCATATTACTAAAAAGCAGTTCATTTCAAATTTCAGTTAACTAGACTCCATCAAATTAGATGTTTTTCAACGGCACTGCTTATCTTCCTTCACACATACCATCATCATTGTTGCCTGGTGTTTCCCAAATAAGTGTCTCAAGGCACCCAGTAAAGCCGTTAATGGGCATGCAATAGATCACATTGTCTCTCTCAAAGGAAACACAAAAAACAATTCTTAGTGAATATTATAAATATCCCTGTAAAAAACACTATATCATGATTCAAATAAACTGATGTCATTAAAATCATCTTTTCTGTCTGACAAAAAGTTCATGTTTTGAGAGAAAAAGCATTTACTTCTCAGAAATATTTAATTTTTTTAAATACCAATAAAAATCACAGATTAAGAGAGAAGCACCAGGCTGAAGCTCTACGCTGGAAACCTCAGGTCATATACTCCTAGTAAATTCCACTGACAAAAGGGCAAATGAGTAATAAAAAATTAAAATCTTGTCATTTAACCTTTCATCTAGTATGGATACTTACATGTTTTGTTTTAAATGGGGGGGAAGTACACAACAGAGCAGAGTTTAGCATCTTCCATTTCCATTTCATCATAGTCTACTGATACCTTACTTTGCTGGTAGATGCCGAATACTCAGTTGTCAAGAAAATAAAATAGATGTGAACATTTAAATGTACTGAAATACAATATCAATTAATTAATTATGTGTATGCTTCATCTTCAAACTGTAGCCTCATCTAAGAATCGCCAGCACAGACGTAAAAGCAAGAAACCAAGAAGGAATGGCATCATTAAAAGGTTTTGTTAGTTTGGTTTAAATGGTAGTACTGTCATGAGAAACAGGCAACTTATGCAGACTGCTGCAAATGAGCCGTAATTAAGACAGAATACTGTAGAAAGACAAGCAAGACATAGAATATATAAACCTATTGGAAAAAAAAGTCATCACAGGATATTTCATTTTATATTTAGAAGGCCTGTATTTATGCCTGTCCACTTACAGACAGCTGTGCAAATAACAAACAGAACTGACATAGAGAAACCATGAGTTATAAATATTAGAAAAAATTTCCAAAATATCTTTGTTCATCAACAAATCTGTTATAACTGCAAAGCTCCTACAGAAGGAAAAAATTCTGCCTCTGTCACTCTCTGGGAAGCAAACTCTTCTAGTCTATGCAGACTCCCACTTCCACTTCTGCAAAACACCATGTTAGAACCTAGCAATTACCTAGATTTTCCTATTTTTTAGTCTGAACCTCCATGAACAACAGTTTGTGTTAGAGTCAGAAAGCCTACAAGCACCCCAGCATACTCCTGAGCTTTGTTCACTGGCCCTTTCTTTCTCAGTCCTTTGCACAGGCACAGTTATATCATGTCCTTGTAGCAGGAATCTCATCTCTGCCAATTCTGATATGCCTTTGTGGTATTTCAGTGAACCATGGTAAACACGTAAGAGAAGAAAGAGAAAACAATGTTTCTCAGAGTTTTTAAGTCTGCATCTTCAAAGGTGTTTGGTCACTGTAAATGTTTGAACAAAGCTGGTTGGTAGGCAGCTTAAGCAGTGACTCCAAATTTTTGGGTTTTAAATGTGTATAGAATCATAGAATAATTTGGATTGGAAGGGACATTTAAAGGTCATCTTGTCCAACCCCCCTGCAGCGAGCAGGGACGTCTTCAACTAGATCATGTTGCTTAGAGCCCCATCCAACCCGACCTTGAATGTTGCCAGGGATGGGGTGTCTACCACCTCTCCGGGTAACCAGTGCCAGAGTTTCACCACCCTCATTGTGAAAAATTTCTTCCTTATAGCTAGTCTGAATCCACCCTCCTTTAGTTTAAATCCATTACCCCTTGCCCTATCACTGCAGGCCCTGCTAAAAACTCTGTCCTCATCTTTCTTATAGGCCTCCTTTCAGTACTAGAAGGCTGCAATAGGGTCTCCCCAGAGCCTTCTCTTCTCCAGGCTGAGCAACCCCAGCTCTCTCAGCCTGTCCTCACTCAGAGGAGGTGTTCCCTCCCTCTGATCATTTTTGTGGCCCTCCTCTGGACCCTCTTCAACAGGTCCATGTCCTTCCTGTGCTGTGAGCTCTGGAGCTGGATGCAGGACTCCAGGTGGGGTCTCACCAGACTGGAGTAGAGGGGCAGAATCACCCCTCTCAACCTGCTGGCCATGCTGCTTTAGATGCAGCCCAGGATACAGTTGGCCTTCCGGGCTGTGAGCGCACATTGCTGGGTCATGTCCAGCTTTTCATCCACCAGAACCCCCAAGTCCTTCTTGGCAGGGCTGTTCTAAATCCCTTCATCCCCCAGCCTGTATTGACACTGGGGGTTGCCCCAACCCAAGTGCAGGACCCTTCACTTGGCCTTGTTGAACCTCATGAAGTTCACATGGGCCCATTCCTTGAGCTTGTCCAGGTCCCTCTGGATGGCATCCCATCCCTCAGGTGTGTCAATCGCACCACTCAGCTTGGTATATCAGACTACTAACAAACTTCAGGTTTTCTTGTAGATCATCCGACACCCTCTGTTTGGTGACACTATATAATTTCTTTCCATGGAGCAGGTGGGGAACACCTCCAACCTCAACACCATTCTTGGACATCTACTATGTAGGAGACAGAGCTTCACTAATATGATCAAAGATACCTATCAAACACAATATTTTCATGTACACATAGCCACGACCATGATCATCTATAATTAGAAACAGTTTCAGCACCTTTTTATATTGGAGTAAGAGCTACTGGCAGTAAATTCACACAATACTACTAGTACATCTGCAGGTGGGCAGTATCAACTGGCAACTATCAAAACCTACCATCATAAATGAAATTAATTCTTGTTTATATTTTATATACACCAGGAAAACAAACAAAAAACAACAACTATTTTAGAGTGACTGTTTCCCGTTCTGCAGGAAGATTACAAAAGATTAAACAGATGAACATGCAATAATAATAACACTGACAAAAATTAAGAATGCCAAATAGACCTTTTTTCATTAACCTCAAAGCATTGATATTTTCACATGAGGTATTCAATGCTTGATCTTTCCTGCAGATTATTTTTATTTGTAAATTTGAATAAAATGCAAAAACACAAGCTCCTCTCTTTCTTTATGTTTTCCTCCCCAGTATAAAGTAAAAGTCTAACCACATATTTTGGGCAGCAATACAGACAAGGAGACTGCAGTGCAAAGCCCAGGGAGGAAATGACCCTTGCTGAAGTGTGCATGCTTTGACTGGGTTAAAAAAAGCAACAGCAACAATTGAAAAGCTGTTTGTGAAAACAGACGAAGAATAGATTAAATTAATCTCACTCTTTTTTTTTCCCCTTACATGCACATCCTCAATGCTTACAAGGGACCTCCTCATTAAACTTAGTGCTTACATGTCTTCATACCCGAAGCCCGTTACAATAACAAGAACTTGCGTTTGTCCAGTAAGACCTATGAACAGTGCTGAATATTTCTGCACGCCATCTACCGGTACTTTTTTTCCCCAAACCATGACATCTGTCATTAAAAAAACACTTTTGTCATGAAAGACATAGTTGAGCAATTTCAACCCTGCACGGAGTTCAAGTTTTTGCAGCCGAGCTGGAGCCGTTCTTGCCTGCAGCGAGCCGAATGTGGCTGTATAGATTATCAATTTTGATGTGTTTAAGCAACCAGTCCTCAGGTGCGTGAGCAGCATCTTCCCTCCCAGCCCGCTGCAAGGAATTACCGCCTCCACCCCGCGCTGCCCTGCGATGCTCGTCCACCGATGCACAGCCTCGCTCCCAACGCGTCAGCCACAAACTTTATTCTCGCCGGCATCCTCTCCTCACATTTCCACAGTCCTTTAGTGAGGATCTGTGAACAAACTCACCCCCCTGCACAAACAACCCCCACACATGCAGAATTACAGACGGTTTTTAAAGCCTTTTGAATAGTTATTTGATCTCTCTGAGCTATAAGACTTCGTAATAATTCCAGGCCCTTTCCTTAGCTGCTTAATACTGCCAGCTCTCCCACTTCCATGAGACAGTGTTTCATAAAGCCCCAGCTGCTGCAATCAAGATATCTGCAAGGGAAGCTCAAATCTTGTTTTTAAAGTAAATTTCCAGATTTTGCAGACGAAAAGTCTGAAAGCACTAGGGCCCCAGGCTTAAAAACAGGCAAACAAGCCCTAAATGTATTACTAAAAAAATAATCAAAGCCTTGGAAAGAATGACTCATTAGTTTTGAACTCTTTAGATATGTAATACTAATTTTTGGTGAACAATTCACCACGCAGATTCCACCTTAAAAAAAAAAATTAAAAAGTTGTAAAAACAGCTTTCAAACTGACCAGCAGATTCAGCCCTTTATTCCCTGCCTTTCCTCCCAGCAGGCCTTCAGCTCATCAGCTGCTGAAATTGCAGGTCCCAAACTCCTGGTCTACAAGGAGCTGAGACCTTTCAGCAGGTAGGCTGGCCTCAGCCTGCTCTTAAAGGGACAGCATGTCACAGGCCTTTGAGATAAATGCCTGTATTAAAACACGGGACAAAACCTCCACGAAGGCTCAGTGCCGCTGTGCAGCACAGGAGGGAAAACTTGGGGTGTAAGAGTGAAGGTACATCGAGCCTGTGTGTGTCGGGTTTTGTTGTATTCCATGTGGCTCCGCATATTCTGTGCGCTCACTTAATTGAAAGTGCATTTACACCTAAGTAAGTGTGATATACCTCTATCGGTTTTAATTGATTATTCTAAACCTGTCTTTGCCAAAGATAGTGTCATTCATAGTAACACTCCAGTTTCAAGAGTGGACAAATAAATCATTTCCTTCAGAGGTAAACTCACATGTCCTTTCCCCCCAGTATTTAAATATAGCACACTTTCTATCAAATCAATATAACCTTTGTATTCATCACCAAGGACCAGACTTACTAAAAGAAAATAGACACAGATGTTTATATACATCCAAGTTACAAACCCAAAAAACCAACATATGTGTATGCAAGGTCTTTTTTCATCAGTCTCTAGTGATACATATGTGCAAATAAATGTAAAAGGTTTAGCTCTTAGGCAGATTTGCACATGTGTACCAGGCTAAAATTTTGGTTATAAAACCTTGATCTATGTATTTTGAACTGTAACCAAGCCTTCTCTGAAATAAGTTGGCTGGAAAACCTTTAACAAGTAGAGTGGATACAACTCAAAGATGAGTAAAGCAGTCTTCACTGAATCAGAAGAGCACCCAAATTTGCATAGATATCTACAACAGTTACTGCAAAATAAATAGTTTTTAACCCAGAATGTACTACACAGACAAGGCAATATTTGAAAAATCTTTCTACCTTAAAATATCAATGTAAATAAATATGAAGCTATTTCAAAATCACAGATGTTGTGTAAACACACAGGAAGAACCATCTTCTGTCTTCTGAGTGCTTTAAAGTAGCTACCTCAAGCTTCTTTTATCTCTTAAACCCATCTCCAGCTCTATACTGGCCCTTCAGCCCGGCACATACATCCCATGGACAAAGCGCTGGTGTCCTCTCGCTTCTGGTCTTCACCACCTTAACCCGCACTTCTGCCGACAATCGATACTCTCCGCCTTCCATCCTTGCCAGCCTCACATGCCTTACTTATCCCCAGTGGCTTGTGTTTGCCTCTCTTGGCTGAAGCTGCAAACTCGTACGTGCAGAAATGTCAGTGTTTTTAAAGCACTATGTAAAGATGGTGCATTATACTAACGATAGATTTGAGTACCCTTCCTCACTCTGAGTGCTACCTCATACTTCCAATAGTCCCATTCAATTCTGTGGGCCAAATTTTATCGCTCCCTTTGTCATGTAGAGTAGTATCTCAGCCTTTGAATAGTCCCACTGATTTAAATGGGACTTATTCACACAATCACCCATTAGTAAGAATGGAAAGAGAAGCTGACATTATATAGTAACATTTCTAATATATGTCTTCTGATAGCACAGAGCAACCTACTAATGATGCAACCTTTGCAAAAATGTAACTGCCATTGTTATTTCTTTTTTGACAAACTAGAAAAATCCTCATTTATGTGTATGACATTAGTTTTAAAGAATATCATCCAAAGTATATTACAGTGATGCAATGAAATCTCAGAATACAACAGACCTATGCATCTGTTTTTACATTACAGTATAGCAGAAACGGTACGTTATCTAAAAGAAGAAATAAATTATCTACAGCTGTTTAACACCAACAATCCATCCATTCACAAAACAAAGCTATGGCAAAGAAGATCACAAATAAATAAATATACACATAGCTCACCAAATCTACATACAGGTGGAAATAAAATTTCTATGCATTCTATCCAACATTTTAAGGCAATCATACGTTAGCATCATTAATTTTCAGTACATAGAAGCTTGAAGCCACTGAGCATCCTGAAGAGCAAGAAATGAAAGGTAAGGCCTCGAAACATAAAGGAACTTAACATTTGAAACGGTCATATTTATTGAATTAATGCATTGTCTGTGTTGCAGACCAAACCAAAGTCCTAAAATAAATGAGCTCTTTTAAACAAGATCCAGTGAAAAGAATAGATTGGTTTAAAATAACATTGCAGGTGCCACAATATTATTGTGTATACATTGCTGCTGTATTTTTACTAGTCACTCATTCCTTTGGAGGGCAACTTGTAAAAGAATTATTCATTCTCTCTGTGCATACATTTTGAGAATAATTCACTGTACTTTTCCAAATTATTTTCAAAGTGTACACACACAGGAAAGGATACAAAACTTTTCCCAGGCTACGTTTGAAAGCTTGTCAACACTCAGTGCTAAGGCCTTTAATCCCAGGCTTTAAATAATTTAGGTAACACTTGATTACTCCATTGCTGGAACGTCAAGCTCTGCAAAAATCTGAGTAACACAATATTTGAGGTGAAAAGAGAGAATACTCTAAGCACTTAAGTAAAATACATTTCCTGCAAACAAAACATGAACTGCAGCCCGGTGTTTGCAATGCAAACTGTGGTAAAGCACCACTGAAGCTACCCCCCAAAAAACACTGTATTCTGGTTTTCACTAACAAAACCCTGTAGTGAGGAGTTCTATGGTGCACTAGTTGAGGTTTGCATGCTACAAAGTACGATATTCAGAGGGCTTGAGGACCAGCTTTTCCTTAGGTTCATACTATTTAGTGATATACCCTAGCTAAAAGGTGCACATCGACTTCAGACGAACAAAAAAGCCCACCCCCCACAACACACGTACACGATTTAGTCAGCAAAAAAATAAAATAAGTTTTTACCTTTCTTGTGGACTAATTTTTTTCTTGAGAGAACAATTTCATTTTCTCAGGTAATCCACAGGGGATTCAATATTTGCTGTCTCTATGCATTTGTTAAATAAAAAAATAGTACAAATTGCTTTGTTCTCTTAGGTACATCTGTACCTGTACTGTTAACAAAGTCTGAACAACCTCGATTTTTCAGTTGTGTTCTCCACTCAAAAAATATTTTTAGCCAACAAATTAAACTTCTCTGTACAAAGTTATTCATATAATTTTCGTGGGGGTAAGAGGCATGAACATCATAATGTGGGCTCTGTGACAGCATATTTCATTACATACAAACACCACCTTACTTAAGAATAGTTAAACATCCTAAAAATTATCAGAAGGCAACAAAGGGAAAAGAAACAAACAAACACCAAAATACCTCCCCCTGCGAATTAAATTATCACTTATTAGGTCCTTTAAGATCCCTTTTCACCGCTGCCTTTGAATCCTTTTTTGCACAGAGGAATACAAAGTTTTTCTCTGAAACCTATCAGTTCCTTTCCACTCCAAAGCTCACTGTTTAGCTCTTCGCAATATCTAGTGCTAGAAAATCAGGATCAACAACAACAAGCCCACGATTGCCCTCAGCAGAGTCAATAAATGGCACATTTGACTCTCTCTCATACCATTTTGAACCAAGTCCTCACAAACTACTGCCCTGACACCTCATCCATCAGCTCTTACAGCACAAGAGCAGTGCCCCACAAGCAAACCTCTTCTCTCCTACGCCATCGCCAGAGTTGAGGCCCAGATGAGAAACAGCCTTATCTTCCAATATAGCGAGGATACACCTCTAAGATCAGACCTTGGCAATTTGACCTAAAGCCATCCTTACTTGCAAAACAAAGTCTCCATCATCTTCAGAGCAAGAAGGAAAGAGAGTGAGAGGGAAAACAGGGGTGGGGGTAGGGGGGAAAGTCCAGTCCTCTCTGACCTGATTGGAAACTTTGTTGTGGCAAAAAGAAAAAAAAAAATCTCTTTGGCCAGTTGAGAAAGTGTCTATGGTTGCTCTTGTATTGGGAGGGTCTGTTCAGGGTTTCTCAATCTTCTTTTCTCTCGCTCTCTCCCCTCTCTTTTTCCCCTTCTCTTGTTTCAAAAGGGGCCTCTGGTCAGCGCTGATTAATAAGTGTTTTTTGTTGTGAAGTGTTGAATAATAGAAGATGGCCGGTGACCCAGGAAAGACTAAACCTTGTGCTACTTTATTGTGGCAAGCTGAGAAAGGGGCTTTAGGACAGAGACCCCAAGCACTGACCCGCACACATCCTGCGGATTCCCTATTCATTCTCACAGCCTTCCAGTCGCCCAGAGCTCCCATTGTTTGCCAAGCAACAATGGAGATTTTGCACAGAAAGTAAAGCTCTTTTCAGATTCCTCCCTGATGTTTTGCATTTGGGGAAACAACCATCCTTAACATTGGGTTTTTTCCCTTAACTGAATTTCATGAAAACTCCTAGGATTCAGGCTTTTATTCCCATGACTTTCTATATAAGCCTAAGAAAACAAATATTTTCTCTTAATAAATCCTTTTTTTTTTTTTAATTACACAACACATTTTCCTGGGGAACCACTTCCCTAGCGATTTAAGGGGGAAAATGAGGTTTCTTTTCTTTTATTTCTTAGCATATCACTACCCTTTAATGTGTACTACATATCGCTGTAGATCCTAAAAATAACTGTATTCAAGCATCCTCTTTTTCTGAGTGGGAGCCAACTGGAGAGTGCTGCTCCTTTCCAAAAAAAAAAAAAAAAAAAAAAAAAGCAGAAGATTGAAATCTCTTGGTTTATTTCTGCCCTGATTAGGCAAGCCTAGCTTTTATCTCCTCACAGGCTGGCCCCTTCCCCACGCTCCAAACAAAGGGTTCACCCGCAGCCACCAAGGAGGGCAAATGCCGCTCCATAGACTTGCTCTGATTTACCTGTAGGGCCCAAACCACATTTCTCATTCTAACTTCGGCATTTATTTGTACTCTAAGCATGTGGATAAATAACTCTTGCAGCTGTCGAGCCTTTGGGTAGGAACACGGCTAGATGGATCAGAGGCCTTAAGATCGCAGAGTTTTGTTTAATTGCTTTCTCCGGCCTGTTATATATAGATTTCCATTCCTCTATGGCTTCTATTTACACGTGTCACCAAGCGGCGAGGAGGTTTGGGTGTTTGGTTGCGCCTTGTGTTTGCAGGTTTTGTGTCTTGTTGTGAATTTACTAGGTGAAAAAAAAAAGAAAGAAAAGAAAAAAAGAGCAGGAGGAGGTTGCAATCAATAGGACAAATTCCTGTTAAATTGCTAAGAATGGGATTTCTTCCCCCTCAGTTATTTGAATTTATAACTGACAACATTTTTATCAAGACCATTGCTTTCTCTCGGTGTTTACACCTGCATAGGGTGGTCTAGAAATCCACCTTTGGAGGTGAGGGAGAAAAGACCAGTCTGTCAGAGAAACCTTTAACAACTGAAGGGGGAACAACAGTCTTTATTAAGGATATTGGGTAGCAGAATTACCTTGGCGGGGGCGGGAGGCGTTGTAAAACATCCATTTGCAAAGGCTTTCAGGCTGAAACCCTTTCATCGGCGGCGAGGGGAGGGGGAGGCAGGGCGGGGGCTCGCAAACCCCCAGCTATCTCCATTTGTCAGCGCCACAGAGGAGGGGTCGTAAAGCCAGCAGTGTGGAGGGGTGGGCTGCCCGGTGGTCCGCCAGCCCCGCACGCCCAGGGTTTCGTTTGCAAAGCGGGACGCGGCTACAAGTGTAATGAGCGCGGCGGGCTCAGCCCGGAGCCCGCGGCAGCCCCGGGCCGGGGCGGTGCAGCGCTGGGGACCCCAGCCTTTCACTTTCATGCCCACCACATCCACTTAAAACGTTAGGAAAGGGGCGGGGAGGGGGGGAGAAGGAACGGAGAAGGGGAAGGCAAGTGCCCTGATGTATTGTTCCCTTGCCGAATTGATATGCTAATTCCCCTTGTGAGGGCATCACAAAGAACACCTTGCACTTCTGAAAGACTTTTGTGTCCTGGCCGGAGAAGTTTATTATCAACTAATTAGCAACAACTTCTAGCAATGAGTTGGGTTACATTTTCATAAGCTTTGAACAAACATCCTGAGCTGCGTTGTGTCAGGATGATGGGCTTGCTGAGGAAAATAGAGTCCTAAATCAGGGAATGAGCTTTAATAATTAGCGCTTGCTATATATGGAGCCTCTGCCGACGTAGGTCTTCCAAGGCGTTTGACTCACGTTGCTTCCAGGCTTGCAAAGGACCATGACAAGCACTCTACAAAACAACATTTTACTAAAGATGACTAGCCACTTTTTTTCCCCACATTAAGGCTCTTTTCTTGCAACCTAAGAGCATTTTAGACTACTCGAATAATGCACCGAGGATACTCAGTATATGAAGAAGCTCAATACAATTAAGCAGATTCATCTTACGTATTATTTAGAGACACTTGTTGTAAGCAGTCTAGCACTTCAAATATAAAAATGGTCTGGGAAAAGGGAAAGTTGTATCTGAAATGACAAGAAGAAAATACCTTTAGATTTCACAGGCTTCTGGGTTTTTGTCTGGATTTTTTTTTTTAATTCTGTGTTTCTCACTTTACAGCTTTTCCAAAGAAGGAGGAACTGGTCTCAGGACTAGGTGACTTCAGTCCTCTTCCTGCAGACTGCTTGTATCTTTGGAAGCAAAATGGTTTGCTGTTTCCTTGGTTTAAAGTGAAACTAGGAAAAAACCAAGAGGACTTTATTTTTATCACTGTAGTAAGAGCTAGTTATTTTCTTCTTAGCTTTATGTAACCAGAATAGAGCAGAAACAATCCTCTGAAGCTAAGGACATTCTAAGGTTTATTGATAATTCTTATTGACTGGAAACAACATACTTACAGCTTCACATTATATTGTGGGGTTTTGGCTTTTGAGGTGTGGGGTTTGGTGGGTGCAGCAATTGTCATATTGCAGCTCAAATCAGTACTAGATTGATTTTGCAGTTTATACGTGAATCTCCAGCATGGCGTTCCTGAACCTGCCGTGGTCCTGAGGAGAGCCCTGAGGCAGCTGTGAGCTTTAGACCCATTCAAATACGGTTGTTACTGGGATGCAGAAGAAAGCAGCTCGGCCATGACCACTTTTGCAATTCACCTTATCCTCTGCTCTTTGTTTAATGGGTAAACACACTCTCCATCACCCAGTCTCTGTCTGTCCCCATTCTCCAAGTGATTTCATTTGTTTAAAATCCTGAAAGGTGGTATAAGGTCTTATTGAAACCCAGTAACGTAAGGGGTGGGAGTGGATTAGATTCCTTCATTTCCTTTCGGTAATCCTAAATGCAGCTATCTCTAGTTCCTTAATCTCCTCTAGAGTCAGATTACCACCCATTCGAGCAAGTGCATCTGGAATTAGGAGATGACAGGGATGCAAAGAAAGTGTCAAGAACTCCAGAGGTGACTGAGATGTCAGGGTGGCCCCTGCCCCCCACAGTCCTCCTGGGGTCCCCCAGGGTCACGGGGCAGCAGGGGGGCAGCCCTGGGCCCAGCCGTGCCCACCGACCCCGGCACGGACCTGCTTTTCTGCTCACCAGAGCTCCACGTCAAATGCCACCTCAGCCCTTCACTATATATATAAAAATTAATTAATTTTGTATATACGTGTGTATATGTACACATCTATAAACACACACAAGGATGTTCCTATATTGGCTAGAAGAAACAAATTGACATAAAATAGCTTCTGGAGTGTGGAGTGAGTACAATCATGTTTAGGTGTTTCTCTGACCACCTGGAAAAAGTAACCCTGCATGAAAACACATGTATGTGTGTGCAGTTACTTTTTTAAGCAGTCCCTCATATTTGATTGAAATGGAATATGCTACCATGTATATTTAAGATTAAAGCTTTATTTTGAAAGGCTTGTAATCCTTTCAAGGAGATTTTGTTGATATAAGGCTTCATTGGGAAATAATCGTAGATTGTACAGCTCTGACCTTTGCAGAAAGCAGGGTGCAGGTCTGCAGAGCTGAGAAATACTGTGCATCAATTTCTTGTGAAGCCCCTGCAGACCAGCTAAGTATGCATACAAGTTCAGGAATTTATTTAAAAGGTTACAGTTAGTGGTTCAATCCTCAAAGCTGGGGACGTGGTATTTTTGTATTGAGTGAAATGCATGATTTAATTATACTTTGAAAAAAAAAAAAGAAAACAAAAAAAAAAATTAAGGACAGGCCTTCTACACAAATTGGAGGCAGCTAAATGCTCTTTTGTGCCTGCAGCTCTAAGGAGGCTGTGATGCATGCGAAGGAAAGTGACTGACTTAACTCATTGGGATTCAGGGAACGACCTGCCCTCTTTTGGGGAAAAAAAAAAAAAGAAGAAAAGTAAGTGTGTATGTGTGTGTGTGTGTTCGCGTGTGTGTGTGTGTGAGAGAGAGAGAGAGAGAGAGAGAGGAGGGGGAGACTCACACAGAGTCCTGCTTTCCTGAGCTGAGAGCTGCTGGTTCCCAAGCAGAAAGTATTAGGAGAAACACAGCATCTTGTCCCTTTGCTGCATTTACACAATGAAATCACTTCTATTTTTATTCCTGCTAACCGATCGTTTTTGCTTGCATCCACTCTGAGCCATGGACGACAGGAACAAACAAGTACTTAAAAACAAACAGACAAAAAAAAAAAAAAAAGAGAAAAAAACCCCAAACCCAACCAAACCCAACCACGCTGGGATGAGGATTACTCACTTTAGCGCTGGCTGTAAGTACAAAATCTCTTGCTGCATTTCAGAGCGATAGGGAGAGGCTGTTGTGGTTTAGGTTGGGGTTGTTCGAATTTGTTTCTTTGTTGTTCCCCCTCTCTCTTTCTTGTTGGTGTTTTTTTTGTTTGGTTTGGTTTGGTTTTTTATATATCACCCCCTCCTTATCAGTCTTCTGCCGAGTTACTTAGGTAAGAAAATAAACCCACCAGAGGAGGGAGAGCGGCGGGCGTCTAGGCTGAGCTGAGCTGGGCTGAGCTGGGCTGAGCGCGGCGCGGACGCAGGGCATCAGCAGGGGCGCAGGGCTCCCGCGGGCGCGGAGGAATGCCAGGTGCCGGCGGTGCGGGGGGCAGAAGGCTATTTTCGACATCAATCTGTGGGCTTAGCTGGGCTGAAAATGCATTTTTCTGGCACGGGGGTGTGTGCGCCTGTGTGTGTACATACACATCCTCAGGCAGCGTGGTCTTGCTCGAGTCTGGTGCAACGTGAGTCCGCCCAGCTTGAAGGAATGCGGTGGTCAAAACAGCTTTCCAGCTGGTTTGGTTATGGGTTGGTTATTTTTCCTCCTGTCCTCAAGTGTACATGTGATAGTGGTACTTTTCCCTGGCAAGATTTGATTTAAATAAACTAAGATCAAAACTGTCTCCCTCTCGCCTAGCCTACTGGCTTTTCTCCCCCTCCCCTTCCTCCTTCCTTTCTTTATTTCTGTGTGAGCGCTCGTGGGAAAGAGGATCGGTTAGAGGGTAAGGCTTTTGAAATCGTGGGGGGAAATGTAAGAGAATTCAGAGGGTCCGGGCTTTCTTTGTGTGGTGCTGAAGCCGCGGAGCTGCTTTGTGCTTTGGAAGGAGAAAATGGCGAGTCCTATTGTGTTTAGGCCATTTTCTTCCGGTACAAGGGTTCCCCCAAATCCTAAATACTTCAGGGCTCTTTTGAAAGAAGTCTCCCAGCCCGCGAAGTGTGAATGGCTGCAGCTCTGCCTTTTCCCCAGCCGGTAGTACCTCACATTTGAGAGAGCCCGCACATTTCTCCTTGCAGGGCTGGTGCACAATTTTTGAAGCTGCTGTCTTCAGAGCCTCTTGCATCGGAGTGGCGATTTCAGCTGCTCTTAGCCCGCGTTATTCAACTCAGGGGAGCAGGTTATGAGAAGAGAAATAATAATGCGAGACCTCTCCTTGCTTTAAAATACTAAGAAGGAGCAATGTTAGCCAGTTGGGGCGGGGGAAATCATTTGAGAAAAGATTCGCGAACCGTTGAGAGATGATCTGACTTTTCTACTAAATTATTTAAACTTTAGGTATATATACGTGTATGTATGTGCATATGCATGTAGCCACATAGCAAGAAACTAGTTTAGGCTCGGATAGAGGTTGTATATAGGTAACATGAGATTTCAGAGCATATTTAACCATTGTGTGCAAGTTATTCCCACTGTAACATGCAATGAAAAAAAAAACAGTTTGCAGTATTGTCAGTTCTTTTCAGGTCAGCCGGTAGGTAGGTACCACTTACCGAAAATCGCTCCTGAATTTCCACGTTAATCCGTTTAAAGAAACAAACGAGAGTCCGAGGTGTTAAGACCATTGTCCGATATTAACCACTTTTCATTATGATATGGGCTTGCCCAGGCGTGAGTGCTTAAAAGCACTTTGAAACAGGCGAGATAGCAAACAAAACTCGAGAAAAGCAAATCCCCCCAGCACCTCCTTCCATGGTGCTGAATTTTAAAAATATGTTTTTAATAATAATAACGGTAAAGCACGGGCGGGTTTAGAAGCGCCCTGGGACAACTGTAAGGTCCCCTGGCCCTGCGGCGGCGGAGG
>NW_010512505.1:0-776 GCF_000687285.1 Phaethon lepturus | reverse complement strand
GAGGTTTATTCCCGATTTCGGTGACAATTGCATTAGGGTTAAGTCACAACGGGACTGTACTCTATCCATTAGAGCATAGAGTATGGGCCCAAAGAACTGATAACAAATGTCAGACTGTTGAAATTGATGCATGTGTGGTACAGGAACAACAGGGATTTATTTGGGAAAGTAACACCGTTAAAGCTCAGGACATGTGCCTTGACAGCAAAATGTTTGTCACTTCAAGATACATCCGGAAGAGGATGTACTTATATATACTGGGAAGGGATATCTGTATGTATAAGAACTCTTTGTAATTTTTAGTTGTAGATAATGTCACTCTTGGAATAAGTAACCACTCGAATACTTGTGTTTGTAACTTCATTAACATTATAGATTGTGATTTTAACTATTCAGCTCCTATTATGTCTTATCAGCTGTTACAATTCAATTATACTTTAGTTAAAAAAATCTATTGCCTACTCCTATTGGAATGAATCTCACATTGGTAAAAAAATTTTACAACATAACGATCTACACCAGTTGCTGGAATGTGCCCAAGATGATGGACAAAGGACTTTAATCACTGTTCACCATGATGCAGAAGAGATACATCGTGTTTTGGAACGAATGAAGAAAGATGGAGAACGTAGATGGTGGGAAGCCCTCCTAGGATGGTCACCCACAGCGACAGGCATTCTTAATCTCATGCTACATCCCATTGTGATCTTGTTGTCATTAACACATTTATTGCTTATAATGATATTGTCACCGAAATCGGGAATGAACCTCGTAAC
>NW_010512504.1:22713-66537 GCF_000687285.1 Phaethon lepturus | reverse complement strand
AGCCTCCTTGAATTGGCGACGCCCCCTGTTAACCAGGACTGCTTATAAATGATGGAGAGTGGCGTGGCAAGCTCCTTCGCCAGCTCCCTCAGTACTCTCGGGTGGATCCCATCAGGCCCCATAGACTTGTGGGTGTCCAGGTGGCTTAACACGTCCTTAACTTCTTCTTCCTGGATTATGGGCAGTTTATTCTGCTCTCCATCCCTGTCTTCCAGCTCAGGGGGCTGAATACCTTGCAGATACCTGGACTGGATATTAAAGACTGAGGCAAGGAAGGCATTCAACCTTGTACCTCAACCTTGTCCTCATCTTTGATGACAATCCTCCCTGCCATATCCAATAAGGGATGGAGATTCTCCTTGCCTCTCTTTTTGTTAATATATTTTTAAAAGCATTTTTTGTTATCCTTTATGACTGTGGCTAGATCGAGCTCTAGCTGGGCTTTTGCCCTTCTAATTTTGTCTCTGCTAGTTCTGATTGTTCACATTCTTGGAAAGAAATCTTATTGGAAAGAAACTTAAACAGATAAAGTCATTAGAGATACTTTTCCTCTTTTTCAGTGGAGACTCAAGGCAGCTGCTTATGTAGGAAAAAAAAAACAACAAAACAAACAACAAACACAACCGAAAACAGAGAAGGAACATTAAGTGGGTAAGCAACAGCAATGAAGCAGGAGGTTTTCTGTGAAACAGGGTAAGATTTAAGACATGTCTAAGATGGAAATTCAAAAAGGCTTTTTGACATACTGCCCACAGACCCTAGTTCTGGAACAGCCTCCAACAGGAGTTGGGAGGAAAACTAGTGAGTAACAGCAACCTGCTCTTCTACAGTTATAGCTTCATATTTTTATGGAGGGATATTTTCATACCATTTAAATTTTTTCTATAATGTGAAGACACAGTGACAGAGGGCTGGATCTGAGTACATAGATTCCTCTTCCAGTCCTATGAAACTATGAAGTGTATATACTACATTTAATATAAGTAGTACAAGATAGAGTGGTGTATAAGATAAATGTTAGGATTATTGCATCATTCATGCATTTTCTTTGCGTAAAATTTGTTTATATCCACAAAGAGTTTATCTATGCTTGCATTCAAATATCATAATTCTTAGATTCACAGTAATTCCTTTAGTATTGTTTTTCTTTTAACTTACTTGCAGTGAAATCATGGTTAATTAGGTACTTATATACCTGGGATTTAAAAGGAATTTCTAATGTTACAGTGGCTAAACTTCATCTAATATGATCTAGACACTTAGTCTGATTGGTGTTTTGAACTTCATTCTCAAGAGTAGAGAACTATGTTCTATCTAACATCTCAAGAATCCAGCTGGAAAACTGCAGTGAAATGCAAGTCCATGTGAATCCTTGGCAAGTATAAGAAGGCCTGATCCATTAAATTATTTTTTAATTAATTCAGAACCATGTCCCTTCACATTAAATCTAACATTTTGTTAATATCACACTCAGGGAAATGATTTTGTTTCACTTTGAAATATTTCTTTTTTTGCCACACTCTGAAGCCTGTCTTAAACTTGTACAGTATTGTGTACACAGAATATACTTTTTTTTCTAATTCTACTTGGTTACTGGAGAATGTTTTGACAATTGTCACTTAATATTAGCTACAATTTTATATGACAATTTCATTGATATCCAAGTGTTTGTCTTTCATCAGAGTGAAGTATAGTTTATTATTCCTGGATAGGAGTCTATATGATCCTTAAGGTTTCTGTGCTGCTTTTTGCAATTCCCTGAGAACATATTATCTGATATTAGTCTCATTTCATATAACCCTTACTATGGGATGTTCTTTCATATGTGGATGTGGCGCTTCAGGACATGGTTTAGGGGACATGGTGGTGCTGGGTTAATGGTTGGACTTGATGATCTTGAAGGTCCTTTCCAACCTTAGTGATTCTGTGATTTTGTGATTCTGTGATTTATTTTGAAGATTATGCTATCCAATCACAAAAGAAGTGTGGCTTGCATTTAGGGGACAAAATGAAAGACTCCAGTGAAAAAAATGGGTCTACCTGGGTAAGCATAGAACTCAGTTTTTTGAAAGTCAAACACTGCTCAGATAAACAATTCTTCCTTCTCAGAGAAAAATATCAGTCTTACCATTTGATAATCAGGCCTATCGAGAACAAAACTGTTATCTGGAGGCACAGAAGCAAAGAAGTTATACTTTCAAGTAAAGAGGTTTAATTATACAGGTCTCTGTGGAGGAAAAGAGTGGAATCTAACAGAAATAACTATAATTTGGAAGGGTAACATCCAAAAGCAGATAAGACTGAAAGTTTTGTACTTAAACAGTTTCTAATAGAAAGCTATATTTCAACCATACAAATAAATAAATAGAGTAATGGAAAGTGTTTGCCTTTGTTTTTTTAACAAAAAAAAGATACTCCTGAGAACTGAAAGATTTATATATGAAAAATATTGTTACAGTGTTTCCTGGGAGTCATACTTCTCTTAAACTAGCTTAGTCCACTGCATGTTCCATGACATAGAGTATGCATATTTCTTTCTGAACTATGCATCATATTGTATATTGTATTTCTGATTTCTATTTATCATACTTAGATTTCTTTTGATGAACAGAAATAGGAAGAAGAGCAATATTGAGAAATGTTGTTTGGTGTATTGAGAAAGTGAATGGAGACTCAGGTAAGTAGTGCTCAGGTAAAAGGTAATGCTTCACACTTCTCTTAATTGGTATAATTAGTTGGGAATAAAAGTCATATTCCTTTTGTGACAACATTAGTATGATTTTCAGATGCCAAAACTGGTGATTATGGTAGTTATCTGTTGCATGATTTCCGCATATCTGTAATTATTAAGAATTATGTCGTTCATGCTGGAGAAGTAGTGACAGGCTTTTCAATGAACATGTAAATTCTTTAGCAGCATTGTTTACCCAAAGAGTAGATGATTGTTACAGAATACCCTCAGGAAGACTTACACAAAATTCACGTGGTACAGAAATTAATTAGTTTCTTGTAAGTCAACACTTTTCTGTCCACATACTGTATCCACTGTGTAGTCTATTTCCCATTTTGGGGGGACAAGGAAGGGACAGGAATTCCTTTATCTTCTTCGGAAAGAACAGTTGTAGTAACAGAGAACACCTTTCCCACTGAAGGACTGTTTGATGCTAGGGGAGTGATGCCAGCTTGAGAATAAACTAGACAACTCTTAAAAGTCTCCTCTTATGTAATGTCTGCAGTCTGTGTTTAATCCTACTGTGTAACAATTTTCATGGACACTTTTGTTAGTTTGCAGGGTAGTTGTTTTCTCATTGCAATTCCCCTGAGAAGAATCATTACATCAACTAAATTTCATGATAAACTATTTCTTCACATCCCTTTTTTCTTTCTGCTTATGAGTGTTAAGTCAAGCATCTATTCTGATACATGGTCCAAGCCTCTTTATTCTTAGATTAAGTAGGATCCTATGTTGTTTACATAAACAAAGATAATAATTTTTATTTTTTAAGAAAAGGCCATTAATGTTATGAAATGTTTTAAAAAGGTATCTTTTATATATTTTTATACTTTTAAGAAAGTTATAGCATTCAGGCCTGTTTTGATGGCAATTTCTGAATAGTGACAGATTGTCAGAGAAAGATGTCATCAGCTTCTGCTTCTGCATGGATGGCTAAATTGAGCAGCTGAAAACACTCTGCTGGCAAGGTAACCCACTAACTTTACAGTGTTTAAAAAGTAGGTCTAATTCAAATCTCCAGAACAGTGAGATATAGAAAAAAAAATTGAAACAAAGGATATAAAAGCATAGTTCTAAATGAAATATTATAACCAAAATAACTGTAGCAAATTTTGAGGCTAAAAGACTTTTAATCATTTAGCGTGACTCCTTCCATAACAGAAGGAGGAGTTCAGCAAAACATTACTCCTTTCACCCGCGTGGGTTAGCATCAGCATCAGTCAGGCTTAATGGAGATGTTCAGTCTTCAGTTTAAAACCTCTAATGAGGGAAACTGCACTACTTTTAATTTGTTCTATTAAACAAATTATTAGGCCTAGCTGAAAGATTTTAATTAAAACTACAGGCTCTTGGATTTTCCACTCAATGAAACACTTTGAGAAACATTTTCTTTAGACAAATCTCCCCCCAACATATCCCTTTCCCCCAATATGGATTAAAGGTTTTTCCTACAAAATTTAGTCTGCAAAATGTCATGCAAGATTTTTTGTTTATTTTCTAATGAAACTTTTCAAGAGTCAGATATCAGCCCCTGGCTCCCCCAGTATATTTTCTATCATGGGTCCTCTCTCACTTTAATGTATTTAAATTGTGTCTTTCAGTAGAGCATCAGTGTCTCCACACCCCAAAGTAACGATGTCAGCCTTAAAAGTGAAACACAGTGCAAAGCCCAGATTATGAAAAAATTATGAATTTGGTGTTTGAATTGACATCACCAGGTAAAGGGGGAAAAAGGCAGTTCATACCTGAAATCAGAGAACACCTGGAGAGGTCCCAATGAAAATGTAGTTGGAGCAAGGAGGATTAAGGACAGCAGCAGGAGTCTCAGGAATTACAAGTGACATTAGAGATTAGGAGAATGGTGGCAGGATTCTAGGAGGTAATAAATGGCTTGTGAAATATCAACAAATCTGTCACAAGCCTTAAGGAAGAGGAGACAATGAGAATGTGAGAAATAATAACAAATCACATGTCAAAAGAAACTCTTAAGTGTTAATGAAATTATAGCAAAATATTGTTTTCCAACATGCCAAGGCAATGATTGTTTTTCCTGAGACCTTTAACAGAGGATATTATGGATAGATATCTTTCTGGGGTAAAACTGAAGGTTGAAGTGCAGTGATCACATGGTTAATCAACTGACTACTCACCTGAGGCAGTAACCTGTTAGCTTTACAGTCCCTTGAGTAGATGGAGACATATGAACTGGAATAATTACTGACCCTTTGATATGAAGAATATGGAGATTTTAAGATTGAAGGGGTAAAAGGCACCGGGAACTGTATTCTGAAACCTCTTTTACACTCTAAACTATTGTTAATCTAATCTGCAGGTCTGTCTTCTATACAGGGACTTCAGAATACAGGGCAGTGCTGACTGATTTTTCTGGGAGCCTATGAATCTTTTTGGAATGTGAAAAACAGGATAAGAATACCTGTAATTTATTTCCTCAAAAACCTCTTCCCATCACTTCTACTATCTCACCAAGAAAATCAGAGTCAGGGATCAGAAATATAGAAAGTGACCGTGTAAAGGGCCTTGACTTCTCCATGCAAATGATCATAGGTCATATTTGTGTGGATGGGTGCAGGTTGACCCAAGGTGGTTGGAAGCAGTTCTGGTTCAATAGGCATGTACCTGTTTTAGCACAGTTCTCTGCCCAAATTAGTATGCCGAGATCTCAGTAAGATATGGATGTTTATGTTGATCCAGTGGTCTGAAATACAGACTAAAATACTAAAGTACTAACTGCTTTTCTAGCCCATGTAAAACAGAAACAGGAAATAGAAAAAGGAAACTTACCAACAAAGAAATTAAAATTATAAAGAGGTGGACAAGGACATGAAACTATTCTTGAAATAACAAGGAACAGTCAAGTAATCAATTGAATTAAACTATGAAACAGAGCAACACTAATCACAGAATCATAGGATCATAGAATTGTAGAATGCTTTGGGTCGGAAGGGACCTTCAAAGATCACTGAGTCCAGTCCCCCTTCAGAATGTTCAGAATCTTTTCAATCTTCAGAAAATTGAATGTATCACCTCAAAATCAGCCAGGTGCAAGGCCTGGGTCCAATCTTGCATTCTCTAAACATTATACATTAACCAAATAACAAATGATTGAAGGTTCAGGAATGTTTTCTAGCTTGGTCAACTCCCAGTCATGTCCCATGTCCATGTCAAGCTAAAACTGCTGTGCACCATTCCCACTTTTATGCCTAGGCATAAAACCAAGGCATTTGATAAAAAAAGAGAACATTATATTCATGTCTGATTTGAATGACTGGAGAACGACATTCTTCCAGTGCATTGTAACCTATGCCAAGAGGGATTTCTTCTTTTGATATCATTAATTCCTCCCTATCCTTGACTTCTGTCTTCATAATCTGCCTTTTCTGCACACTCTAAGTCATCCAGTTGGGCTTTTTTCCCACACCTCCCAGAGAATGCCTTTACATGCACTTTATTGTTCATGTCTATGTTAGTAAACATTTCCAAGAAGGTGACTTGGTCACTGGGTTGTGAGCATCCACAATGCTAAATCTTTAATATGTTCTCGTGCATAATTTTTACTCCTGCCTGTTTTGCAGGCAACACTAAATATCTTCTGAGCACCTCCAGGGTTCATTCCCAAAAGGCAGTCTGGTGACAGCCACACTGTTTAGCTCTTGTGATGCAAAGCCATATCATTTCCTTTTAGAGCTAAAGAATTGGTGCTGTCTTGTTTTATTTATTGGCACAGATGTCAGCAATAATTGGAGATGTCTCAGGTGTCAGTTCCATTCACAACCATCCATAAGATGGTGGAAAAAAGCTGTAATACTACTAATATGAACTAACCAATGAACATCTTTAATCAGTAACCAGTAAGAAGAAGAACAGAAAAAAGTATGGGAAGATAGATAGAGTACATGTTCCCTTGGTCTCTGGAATTTCTTGTTGACTTTATAAAATTACTCCTGTGATTGAAAGTTGTTGCTGTCATTCCAGGCACACATCATTAAAGAACTAGAGCGAGGGGAAAAAAAAAAAAAAAAGAGGGAAAAGAAATCAAGAAGTACTAATAAACCTGGGGATAGAACTATATAAGACACAATCTTGAGACAGTCACAACAATTTTCATTCTGGGTCATGATATACTATTTATTAAATGGTTATACATATATCTTTCTCTTTACACAAAATCAGTTTATAAGTGAAACAAGAAAACCCCAAAGACATATAAAGAAAAAAAAAGTCAATGGGTAAAATGTGTGAAAAATATGCATATAGCTTATTTATGACACTTTTATTTGATGGGTCATGTAGAAGGCATTCATAGATTTCAATCTTCTGTCATTTTAGTTTTTAAGGGACCTACACTTTGAAGTTTACACATTTCTATTTCATTATAATTTTAAAGCTGTGAAAGGAGTTCACATAATATGATTAGATATCAGAAGTATTATTTTTAGTAGAGATTAATAAAGAGATCTTATCATGAACATTTCTGTGATATTTCAACTTCATTCAAACACTGAATCATCTCTGAAGGACACTGTAATTTAATCATAATGAATTCATATCAATGTTTCTTTATTTTGAATATTACATTTCCTATGTACAGATGCAATAATTAGAACACAATTAATTAGCTTAAGTAGGTGATTTTGTAAATATAACAGTTCAAGCATGTTGTTGAAGAATGAAGATTTGAAGTTCAATTTCTTTGTGATTTTTTCTTCAACATATTTTGAAATAAGACTGATAGGGTGGAACTTATCTGACTAAATTATGACATCAACACAGTCAAAGATGCATATGTGTTAGTCACCTGATGTTGTTAGAAAGAATGACAAAAATTATAAACAGTTCTAGAAAATGCTTAATTTGTTACAAGTAGATGCTTAGTATGTGTCAGCTGAATTTGGTTATAAACTGTATTTACTATGTGGGAATTCTAAGGTATTAGATTAGACAACCAGATTTAGTCTTGTGACTCCACTGAACAGATGTGCAAATTATATGGTAATTCAGCCACCAAATCTGGCCACCCTCCCCAGCACTTAAGAAATAAGGTTTTAGAAGAAAATTAAAAAACAACAAATAAACAAACAGAAACCTCACATAAAACAAAAAAAAAACAAAACCCAGTCAATAAGCTCTCAGCTATGTTTTCACCTTTCTTGCAAAAGCAAGCAAGAGAAAATGAAGAAAAAATGCCAGGGATTACCAATTATGAATTCTAGAAAACCTATTTTAATGGAGCAAAATTAATGAAACAATGAGTAAACTCATTTACTACAGTTCCTTACCTTACCATATTTTCCCCCAGCAAGGATTTTCAAATATCATGGCCCAAAGTTAGTAAATCAACCCAGAATCCATAATAACAACATACCCACAAATAATAAAAGTCATCTTTTTCTTTTCACTGAATTTATCACAGTTTAAAAGATCAACAGATAACAAAATGTCACTCACCACAAATTCAAATAAAGCTTTACACTTTAAAATAAGCACAGTCCTTGGGAAATTCCATCCCACATAGCAATAACGTACAAATCAAGTGAATAATCCAAGTCATTTTACAGAGAAATAAATCTTGGAAACTAGGAGTTGATAGTTACAAAAATGACTCAAGTCTAAAACTATGCAACTGCCCATCAAAGACATAAGGAGCTTGATGCCAAAACTGAAAAGACTCTGAACTTCACATTCTTTCAAATAGACTCCTGAAGTAAAATTAGCTGTTTAGTCTCATTTTCAAATTTGATTTATTAGTACAGTTGAAGTCAAACAAAAATGACAGATATGGTCAAACCCAGGCATATTATAAATTGCCTTCCAGTAAATTCAGCAGTTTTAGCAGTTAAGCTTTCATCATTTTAGAACAGAGCAGCATAGATTACTGCAGAGTATGGCATATTTGGTAAAATGCACAAAAGATAGTAATTTAGATCAGTGAACTTGGTAGAGGAACACCTGGATTCGTTCTGTACTCTGTCATTATCTTTGCATGTGGCCTTGGGAAAACAGTACCACTCTCCCTCCTCCAGTTTTTATGTGCAAACAGGAACAATAATACTTTCCCGATACCACATTCTGTCGTCTTCTAAGATGCTGCTACCGCAAAAAAAAACTTTAGCTATGCTAACAGAGTTAAACCAGAAAAATCTCTCTCATATGGATGGAGTTTGTTGTTAAATGACTTTTTATGCAGTTATAATCTACTTCTGTTCAAGAAGGGTAGCTCACTATGCAGATGTAAAATACCTTCTTGCAAAGATAAGTGCATACATCCTCAGGTGTTTATCAGTGTTTTTCCATATCCTTTTGTGAAATGTGGCCCCAAGGGTGTTCCAAAGCCCAGCATGCTGCCTGTGTTGCATGCCAGTGAGTCATCCTCAGGACTTGTTCTGGCTAATGATACTCCCAGAGATGAGTGGTGAGACAATAACCCAATAGTGCTCATCACTCTCCAGTGCTGACGTATTTCAAAAATACTTGGACTGTGATCATGCCATTTCTAGCTGTTGTCACCTTTCTGTGTCACATGCCTTCAAGAGAAAATACTGCCTATATTTTTTCCTTGCAGGATTTCTGGGTTTTTTCTATCTGAGCTTTGAATTTACTTACCTCAGAGGCAGATGGGATTTGTATGCAGCTTAAATTTAGTATGGCAGTCACAGATATCAGATCCCTGGAGACTGCAGTTCAGCACACTCCCCTCAGCCCCCTACTAATCCAGTCTACTGATGGACAACGTGACCATTTTTGTACAAAAATGGCCCACGTCTTCCAAACGAGAACAGTACATATATTAAACACTCCAGGTCAGGTTGGACGGGGCTCTGAGCAACCTGATCTAGTTGAAGATGTCCCTGCTCACTGCAGTGGGCTTGGACTAGATGACCTTTAAAGATGCCTTCCAACCCAAATATTCTATGATTCTATGGTTACACATATATTTAAATGTACTGGGTTTAGACCATCAGGATTTCAGAGTTTTAGAGCTATAGAGATGTATGGTTCCTAGCAGTTGTTCTCATAAATGCAGTCTGATTTTTCTCATTAGGTCTCCTCTCCACATTTTTATTCACTTTTTTTCAAAAGCCATTGTTATGTTTTAGGTATAAATGAAAGAATAATTCTTTTCGCTTACAGGACTTAGTCTGCATAATATAAAAGAAGGTAATGTTAGAAATTACTTATCTTGATCAAAGTGGATGGAGGAATTATAATATACAGGACTTAGTGTAGTGTATGTTGATGGAAATTAAACATAATTCCCTCATCAAAACTTTAGGATAAACGTAAATGTTACAGTGAGCAAAACCTTTAGATCCATAGCAATATGTTACATTTGATATTGAGATAATAAAAACAGATAAAAGAGAACAATTAAACGGGTAGGTTATACTAAGACTTTGTCTAATAATAATTATTCTAATAATGATTCTTAGATTTTTCTGCAATGTTGGTTTAGTCAGCAAGGCAGGATTTCATTTCTGAGTTACTTTTTTTTCAATTGCCTCTGCAAGTATGTATATATATATATAAAAACAGGAATATAAGAAAGGAGGCACTGGCAGACCCATGCTACAGTGCAGTATCATCATTATCTAATGAGTAAATTTATAGGCTATGTGGGAATCTGCTGGGGTTTTTTCCTGGTTGGTTGCTTTTTGATTGTTTTTTTTTTTTTCTTTTTCCTTTTCATACACATCTTTCAAAGATCATTTATTTATTTTTAAATACTTTTTGGATTTTTTCCAATACATTTTGTAATGATTCTTACCTAGGGTTCAGGCTAAGTTTGCATCATCAGTATTTCCTGCCAGCATCCTTTCAGTAAGTCCTATCTGGTTTGACATAATATACTGCACAAGTTCTGGGGGTTTCTCTGGGTGCAGTTACGATAGCATTTTAGTTTGGAACAGGAATGAACATTTGACATAGAGCCAAAATAGAGCTCCTCTGAAGTAAACCCCACTGAGATGTTTGTGAGTTTAGCCATGAGGTCTTCAGCACTAAGTTTTCTCTACAAAGCCATTCCTATTTTGCCATGCTACTTGCCGATGGCGGGGGGGGTGTATGAAATGTAAAGTCAGCATAAACATAATCCCTCTTACACATATAAGAATGATTATAACATTCTTTTTTTTTTCCCTTTTGACTGCAGTCAGGTTTCAGCTAGGTCCTGAATGTCTTCCCTGCAAAAGGCCCCTGCTGTTTTACCTAGCTTTGTCAGGTCAAAGGCAAGGGTCACACCCACAGAAACGTTTGTCTTCTCTTTGGGCTCTGTAGTTCATCAGTCCTTTTTCCTTTCTCTCTGTTTCCTTTCCCTAGAAATGCTTAAAAACCTTTTTTCCTTATGTTTCATCAGTCTGGATCTGGCAGCAATGCACCCTCTTCTCAGTGCTCAGCTCCCTCTTTCTGCCCAGCTTGTACCCCAGGTTCCTTCAGGAACACACAGCTTAGTGCTCTGCAGCAAGGGCTCTTGCCTTACAAAAGAAAAGCAAATTGCAATCAAGAACAGAATGTAAATTGAACTCAGAAAAAAGGTTATTTAGAAAAGGTAGGAAGAATTGACAGGCAGCTGAAGTCACTGAATTTATTTACATCTCTTTTTCTATAATTCCCCATGTCTTAGATATTAGCATACTATGGGAAAAATATTTTTCTGAGTGATTACACCATTATATTCAACTTTTTCTTCTTATATTAATTTTCTCCACACTGGGTGCTACTCACAGTAATAACATGGCTGTTGTATATGTATTCTTGTTAAGAAGTGTAGTATTTTTATACTTGACTTATATAAATAAATATGCAAGTATTTTCACCAGTTTATTTTGTGCATTGCCTTTGCAGAAATATTATATGTTCAACAGATGTTTTATATGAAGCGTGAAAATTTATATATGTAGAGCTCTTTCCCAATAAGGAGGTAAATATTGGTGTTTGTAACCATAAAATGTCTCCAATCCTAACCTGTGCTTTTAAAAGACTTACACAGAATATCCCAAATATGATCTGCTTCCCACCAGTTTTCACTCGAACAGCATACGTAGGATACAAAATAGGTTAATTATACAAATTTGGAGTTTCTCAAACATAAACAATGCTAGATGAATGATGGCTTCAAATATCAAATAATATAACTGGTAGTATGATGAAATTTAGAGAAAGCTCTCTGTTAATTAGGAATGTGCATAATTTTAGGACTGCAAAAGTGTTCTTTAAAATGAAAGTTTAATCAAATAATGAGAATTAAAGTTTTTTTTTTTGAATCTGAAATGGAATGTGAATAACATACAGGCTTTTTCACTTTGTCTTACTGGTACGATAAACAAAGTTTGTGCATTTTTGTTACCAAACAAGTCCTTTGGAAGTATCTTTTATTTTTTGCACACATTGTAAGCAGGTAGTCAAGTAGTTTGCTCTCGTCACTTGGCTAAACTCATTAATAAACAATTAAAGTTTGGTATAAACCACTCTCAAAGTTCAGCAGTTCTATGCTTCTGTCTTTACTGTGAAGTCATTGCACTATTGACTTCGGCTAAAGTTCAAGTCAACAGCCTGTGCAAATGAGATGTATAGGTGGGGACTCTTTTGCTGCATATTAGCTTGCTCCAGTGAGAAGCATCAAAACAGGACCTGTGCATGCTTCCATGAAATGGACTTGAAAATGTATGACTCCCAGCTTGAAGAATTAATTTAACTTTAACATTACCTTCAATGAAGTCCACGACTAAAGTCCTTTCTTAGGCCAAACTGCCATTAAGTCAGTGAAATTAATTTTATGTCGGCAGTGAATTGATCTTTTTGTGTTTTACCAGAGAAAGCTGGTATTGTAATGCTTGTTTATGTTAGTTTATGTTAATTCTATTTCATACCAAAGTAAGCTATACAGTTGCATTTAGATCTTACAGATTTATGAGAAAATGTTTTAAAATTCTTTAATAGAAAACAACTTAATGTTAAAGAATTCATATGGCAAACTCAGTGCAAGGATTCCTAGGCTACAAGATTGAATTAATCAATATAAGCCTGCATTCAAATGATATATTTATATTATTCATTTGAAAAGATTGGCTATTTGGATGTCTACAAACAAGAACAATCCAAAGACCTAGGTGACTCATTTTAAAAAATAGCACAATTTGCTCATTTTAATGGACAATTGTTTTTGAGTACATTTCTTCGTATTTCTTTTTAAGATGTTTAAAAATGCATCTCAGCATTGAAAATGTATCTTATGAAGTGTACCTTTAAATTGTATTCTAAGTTTTCAGGTAAAAATATTAAAAATATTTTCTTAATTATATCTTGTTCAGTTAATTCAGCACAAAACATAGACAAAAACAGAATGCTAGAAATATCACCTATTCCCTTCAAGCACTGATGAAAATATGCAATAAACATATGATGTTTTTCTCTAGCTATTGTGCTGCTATTGTAAATCATTGCTAAAGCTGGTGAGATATTTTTGTCAAGTGTACCAGTTACAGATTGGAACTGTTCCATTAAAAAAATCTTGGGTTCAGTTTGGTTTTGTTAAAAAAAGGACAGAAATTCATCGGGATCCTTCCTGGGTTCTTCTTGGGGTTGCCCTGTTGTTAAAATCGCAGGAAGCAGAGGAGGTGGCCCCAGGAGGTTCAGTGAGCCCCTGGATTGCTGTACCACTCTGTGGCGAGCAGAGCCCTCACCTCAGAGCCTCTTCCAGCCTTGCTGTTGACACCTCAGCTTCTGTGACCAGATTTAGATTTACCTCTGGATTCTTCTAAGAGCCGCAATGCCCTCCTAATCATGCAGCCACCTCATCCCTGTCCTACCACCGTGAGTTTCCCATTGCAAGAAATCAGGTGTGCCCACTGGATAGGACCTGTGGCATACCAGAAATTTCTGTGACCTGAATATTTGGACTTTTGACTCAGTCATTCTTGTGACTCTAGACAAACAAAATGTTTTCAAGGTATTTTATGAAAATCTGGTTGGACTGACAGACACCTGGAACAATGAAATACCATATTCCTGTGTAGTACAATGGAACAAACCTTTTAAGTGCTGGCACGCCCATGGTGTACAGGAAAACAGCATTGTTGTGGTTTAACTCCAGCTGGCAACTAAGCACCACACAGTCGCTCTCTCACTCCCCCCGAGTAGGACGGGGGACAGAATTGGAAGAGTAAAAGTGAGAAAACACCCAAGCTGAGATAAAGACAGTTTAATAGGGAAAGCAAAAGCCACACACGCAATCAAAGCAAAACAAGGAATTTATTCAGTACTTTCCATCAGGTGTTCAACCATTTCCAGGAAAGCTGGGCTCCATCATATGTAATGGTCACTTGGAAAGACAAACATCATAATTCCAAATGCCCCCAACTTCCTTCTTCTTCCCTGCAGCTTTATATTGCTGAGCATGATGCCATATGGTATGGGATATCCCTCTGGTCAGTTGGGGTCAGCTGTCCCAGCTGTGTTCCCGCCCAACTGCTTGTGCCCCCCCAGCCTGCTCACTGGCGGGGTGGTACGAGAAGCAGAAAAGGCCTTGACTCTCTGTAAGTACTGCTCAGCAATACTGAAAACATCCCTGTATTATCAACACTGTTTTCAGCAAAACACAAAACATAGAGCCATACTAGCTACTGTGAAGAAAATTAACTTTATCCCAGCTGAAACCAACACACATATGCTTGAACCTTTGCCCCGATCCTTACTCAATCTTTTATGTACAATGAATTGCAATACAAAATAGAAGTTACCACAATTCAGATCACGTGAGCATGTCTCCCTTTGGTGATGTAGTAAAGGAAGATAATTATGTCAATCTAATTATAGTTACCGGTAGTGTAATAACTGCACTAAAAATTTACAGGTGAGAAACCAGAACAATGAAAACAGAACAATGACAAGCCTATCAGCTACAGTGCTGCAACCTGAATTAAGGAAAGATAAGCAAATATTTAAAAGCAAGTCTTTATCACAGCCAGAAAGTGTTGTAACTATCCAAATACCTTACATACTCAATTACCATTTATTAACGTCATCAGTCTATTCTGTCTTGTTAGCAATAGTGCAGCTCTGGAAAGGCCACAGCTTTGAAACTACTGCATCAAACATAATTTTAATGTTTACAGATACAGTTTCACAAGTCTTTTGGACAGATGCACAAGCATTTATACTTAGGTAATTAATCAGATAGCCTCTAGGTTATCAGGCGTCATTCAGAATCACTACAACAATCTAACAAGTTTACATGCTTAAGTACCTTCCTTTCTGTGAAAAAGAGGCAAATGAAAAGAAAGGCTAGAAAAATTACAAAACCTCATATCATAATTAGTTTTGCTTCTCCATTTTTTGAACAATTTCCAGCAAGCCTAATGAAAATTCTTTGTCTTGTAATCCTGAATACAGTGCTACAAAAACTCCAAAGAACATGCTTAACTTTGAGGACCAGTGTAGAACACACCAAAGGTATCTGAAGAGAGCTTTTAGCACAGCATAGCTTACATGAATAAGATGATCTTGCTTAGTATAGGACTTATTCAAATCACATGAACACAGAGAAATAAATTAATAACTTTGCATAATATTGTGGCAAAAAATGTCCTGTAAATGCACCCACAAGTACCACTCCGATTATGATTAAAGTTTATCTTATTACACTCTAGCTAAGAGGATCATTATATTATATACTGTGCCATGATTAAATTGCTTTTTCTTAAAGTACTTTGAATTTACGTTCAGGCAGCTTTTATATTCATAAGCTCACAACACTACTCCACACATCCCCAGAGAACAGCCCAGGAAAGACTAATCAAAGTACTGGCACTTATTTTACTATAATGTGCATTACTCTCAGTACTGTAGTAACTCTAAGTCAAATCCGCATAAGCCCCTCTATATAACATGTTCAGTTTCAGCTGTGATCTGGATTAACCTTTAAAACAGAAGGAAAAGGTCTACTTCAGAACGGTATAAGGGCTTTGGCCATTTAAGTCATATATTGGACTCAGTCCTGTCATCTGAAGTCAACAGAGATTTTGGCTGAGCCATGACTGTAAGACTGCCCATAAGTGGTGACCAGAGGGAAAAAGATGTAGTTTCAGCCTCTGCTTTGCTCTTTTTTCAATCAGGGTTTTTTTGTGCTAAGAACAAAATGACGTGTGTAGTCAGATTCTTGGCTTCAGATGTAATAATTTTATGTTGGGTGTTACAAATAGCAAGAATAGCCCTGGACTATGTGTGGACTTGCATATGTTCAAACATTCAGTATTTTTGACTAGCTGGAACTAATGGAACAGGTTTTCAAAGCAAACCTTCCACCCTAGCAATTTAAATAAATGGCTAACAGCAAAGTTTTTTGATGACATCGGGTAAAACCTTGAAAGGTTCAGTAGTGACTTCAGGCATGTTTACACCCTGTAATGGAGCACAGGCAGAGAGCTGACTTGAGCTGGTACTTCCACTTGATGCAGAACAAATTGGCATGCAAAGTAGTTGTTTGGTCCCAAAAGGAGTATAGCTGCGTAAGAGTAGCTCCATATCTACACTAATAAACCTTGCCTCACTGATGTTTTCTTAACAGTGCTTTTACAGATGCAGATATTATGCCACATATAATTTCTCAGAATAGCAGATCTAAAGCATTTTTTCTAGTTCTAAAATATATAAAATATATAAATATATAAAATACAGCAACTCTTGCACATTTAGGTGAATTTTGAAACACTCTAACAAAAGCAATCATGTTATTTTCAGTCTTGATTATTTCCTTTTTCTCCTTCAGCCACTAGCTGGATTTCTAATGAGGCTTAATCTTTATGGTAGAAATTCCACTGCTCAGCACATTATGTAGGTGAACATACAAAGCCTTTGGTATTTGTCTATTTCTGTAATTTGAATATAAACAGAAAAACTTAGCATTCCAGATTGTCTCTTTTGAAACATTCACGCTTCTCAGTTGGAAAGCTCATCCTATATACTAATACGTATTTATTGTTGAAATAAAAGGGTTTGCCAAGATAACTGTGAGTAAAACATGCTGTGGCTAGAAATGGACCCAGGAGAGGTATGTGTTTCCTTCTTTCTGAGGACCTAGTAGGGTTTCTGATGGTGTTAAACTTGACAGGTCCATTTTTTTTTTCCTTTACAGTTTTTATTGAAATGCACAAATCTCTGAACCTCATAACAATCAATCTCACCATGTTTATCCTGAACACTAAAACTATTAGGAAAGTGCTGAACTGTTTATTCCTCCTCCTATAGATTTACATGTGAGGACCTACAGGGGTCATTTTTTCCATTCATCTTGCTCCCCATAGCTTCTAAGGTTAATCAGAGGAGTGGGAAAGTTGCCATATCCTAATATTACTCATAAGCTGATCATACTTTTTTCTCTGTTCTATTTGTTAAAGTCAGATTGCTCTTTCTTCTCTTTTACCATTTGCCAGTCTAAGGTAGATATGTAACTGTAGAGACCAAGTCAGGTATTAGCACTCCCATATGTTATCAAGACTCTTTTACAGTTGTGATAAATCAAAACCTGCTTTCCAGGTTCAAATAGTAGCACAGAAAAACTTTACTATTTCTGGGAGATCTAAAGTTTATACCTCTTGCTTCTGATGAGATCTGGCCAAAGGAATATGAATTTATTATTCAGTGAAATCACTATGTACATTATACTGAGATGTTTCCATAAATAAATAAATAAATTCTAACTGACAGTAGATTTCCATAAGACAAATCCCTAAATCAAATCACTAGCCACAGCAAGTAAGAAGTGGACCCTGTTTCTTGAGCTCAGGTTGCTGCAAGGAGAGGCTTATGTTTCTAAAACTTCCAGTCATGTCCATGTAGAATCACAGAATCATAGAATGGGTTGGGCTGGAAGGGACCTTCAAAGATCACGAAGTTCAATCCCCCTGCCATGAGCAGGGACATCTTTCACTAGGTCAGGTTCCTCAAAACCCCATCCACCTTAAACTTGAACACTTCTAATGATAGGGCACCCATAACTTCTCTGGGCAACCTGTTCCAGTGCCTCACAATCCTCATTGTAAAAAATGTCCTCCTTATGCCCAATCTAAACCTACCCTCTTTCAGTTTAAAACCATTACCCTTTGTCCTGTTACTACAGGCTTGGTAAAAAGTCTCTCTGCCTTTCTTATAAGCCCCCTTTAACTACTGAAAGGCTGCAATAAAGTCTCCCCAGAGCCTTCTCGTCTCCAGGCTGAATAACCCCCAACTATCTCAGCCTTTACTCACAGGGGAGGTGTTCCAACCCTCCAATCATTTTCATGGCCCTTCTCTGGATCTGTTTTGACATTACCTTGTCTTTCTTGTACTGGGGACCCCAGAGCTGGACACAGGACTCCAAGTGGATTGTCACAAGAGTGGAGTAGAGGGGAAGAATCACCTCCCTCAACCTGCTGGCCACACTTCCTTTTATGCAGTCCAGGATCTGGTTGGCTTTCTGGGCTTCAAGAACACATTTCCAGTCCATGTCCAAGTTTTCATGCACCAGTACCCCCAATCCTCCTCCATATGGCTACTCTCAATCCCTTCATTCCCCAGTCTGTGTTGATACTGGACATGATTTCTCTGACCTAGGTGCAACCTTGCACTTGGCCTTGTTGAACTTTATGAGGTTCCCTTGGGTCCACTTCTGAAGCCTGTTGAGATCCCATGGATGGAACCCCTTTCTGCAAATGATATATTGAGGTTTGTCTGTGTGAAATGAATACAACTGGAATGTTTGTTTTGTGCTTTTATATCCCTTGCCTCCAGGGATGGTGTCATTTCTCCAACCGTTCATATATTTCCAAATCTTGCAAAACATTTGTTACTGGAGATAGAGCAGTTGCACTTTGAGTCAGAGGAATAAATACAATCAAGACTTACAGGTTGAGGCAACTCTTTGAACTGAAATATAACTCATTTTTGCATGGCCGTTATGCCAGATGATGTGAAATTAATTACTCTCATAACTGTCTCTATGAATATCACAGTTTACATGACAAACATTACCAGCATCAAGATAAACAGTTATTGTGTTAGGAAGAAGGCTTAAAGGACTGAATTTGGAACAAAGCTTACTTTTACCCAGGCAGTGAAAAATATGTGAAAAAATTTTTCTCCTCAGCTTCTTCAACAAGAAGTGGGTGCTTTTTTGAATGTATTATTCATTAATTGAATAAAGGTTGAAAATAGCTTGACATCATTTGAGATGGGAGGTCATTTAAAAATAACACTTTTTTTCTTTAATTCTGGAACAATGTGGCAACTTTTGTTGTCTAATTAACTTTGTATTTCCTATCTTTCAAAAGGTTTGTCTACAGCTTACTTATAGACAGATTATTTTAAAGGCACCCTTCCCTATGGATCTCCCACAGATCAGTACAATTCTTTGGGAATAAACAATGTGCTATTGTGTATAAAAAAAAAAGAAAAACAAAAAGGAATATTAGGTTGTACATATTGAAAATCTCTTAGGCAGAACTACTTCTGATAAACCAGCATACCATTAGTTCCTTTCTTATTTTTTTCTCATCTTTGATCATCCCACAAAAGATTATGTCATTAAAAGCCAATGATTCCTTTTTCAAACTTTGAGTGGACTATTCAATAATATGTATTTCAACAGATTCATGATTTTTCTGTGTTTTGAAGGGAAGGCAACTATCATCCTGATTTAGTGATCTCTAATATTTTAATTCTTTATTTCAACCTATGCCTGGTAAAAGGGTTTCTTAGATGTATCAATAAACCAATCTTTTTTCGTGTTTATGACAAATGAGGTTTTTAGCAAGCTTCCCAGGAAGAAGTGTGGTCTTTAAAATTAAACTGTCTTTTAAACAAAAGAAAGACTTATCCACAGGTTTTCATGCCTTTAAAGTTAGAGGTGGTTGGCCCATCTGATTTGTAAAATAATTTGCAGTAAACCTAAAAAGACAGATGAAATTCTGATATCTTTCCAATCCATATGCTACACTAATTGCATTTGAATCTTTATTTCTGGAACCAAATGTGGCATTTGCAAGTTTCATATAAAATGATTGTCCACTGTTGCCTTTGGCATTCTTTTGTTTTCGATAAATTCACATGAAGTAGTTCAGTGGAAAAGCATCAGCAATGTGCCAGACTTTGAAGTTCTTTGGAAAATTCCTACATTCTTATCCTGCTGGCAGAAACAATGTTTGAAAATGTCATTAACTGCACTGCTGCGAAGGATTCAGGCTCTTAAGGACAGATGGACTGGGAAGGCCAGGAGGGGGTTGTCCCTTTACATAAGAGAGAAGCAGGAAGGCATGGAGCTATGTTTTGGGACGAGTCAGGAGCCAGTCAAGAGTTTATGGGTCAAGACTAGCGGGCAGACCAACATGGGTGTTGTTGTAGCAGTTATTTGCTATAGACCTGTACTGGTTTTGGTTGAGATAGAGTTAATTTTCTTCATAGTAGCTTGTATGGTGCTATATTTTGGATTTGTGATGAAAACACTGTTGAGAATACAGGGATGTTTTCATTACTGCTTGTACAGCGTCAAGGCTTTTTTTGCTTCTCACTCCACCCCCCACCAGCGAGCAAGCTGGGGATACACAAGAAGCCGGGATGGGACACAGCTGGGACAGCTGACCCCAACTCACCAAAGTAATATCCCATACCATATGTGATTGTGTTCAGCAATAAAAGCTGCAGGGAACAAGGAAAGGAGGATGTTTAGAGTGATGGTGTTTGTCTTCCCAAGTAACCATTATGCATGATGGAGCTCTGCTTCCTTGGAAATGGCTGAACACCTGCCTCCTGATGGGAAGTAGTGAATGAATTCCTTATTTTGGTTTTCTTGTGTGCACAGCTTTTACTTTACCTATTAAACTGTCTCTATTCCAACCCACACGTTTTTGCACTTTTAGCCTGCTGATCGTCTCCTACATCCCACTGGGGAAGTGAGTAAGTGTCTGTGTGGTACTTAGCTGCTGGCTGGGCTTAAGTTGGAACAAGATCTCCTGATCAGGCAGAAGTAGTAGGTTAAGCCTCCTTTAGATGACTTTAAGAAGCCTTACATTTTCAGACCCTGGTCTTTGGGGGGGACTTTAACCACCCTGATATCTGATGGAAGAACAGGACTCAAGCAACCTAGGAGAATACTTGAGCGCATTGATGACAGCTTCCTGGTACAAGTGATCCAGGAGTGGAGAAGAAAAGGTGCTTCTGGACCTGGTACTTACAAACAAGAAAGAACTATTCAGGAATGTGCAAGTCAGGGACAGCTGTGGCTGAAGTGATCAGGAGATAGTGAAGTTCAGGATCCTAAGAAGAGAGAGCAGGACCACAGCTCTGGATTTCAAGAGAGGAGATTTCAAAGTCTTCAGAGATCTGCTTGGAAGAATTTCATGGGATATGGCCCTGGAGAGAAGAGGGATCCAGGATCACCAATGTGGTCAAGTATCACCTCCTTCGAGATCTCCTCAAGGAAGGTCTATCCCAAAAATTAAGATATCAAGCAGACCTGCTTGAATGAGAAAGAAGCTCCTAACTGAACTCAGAGATAAAAAGGAAGTGTGAAAGGTCAGGAAGCAGAAGGAGTATAGAGTTGCTGTCTGACCTTGCAGGGATGGGGTTAGGAAAGCCAAGGCCAGCCTGGAGCTGAATCTGGCAAGGGATGTGAAGGGCAACAAGAAAGGATTCTAAAAGTAGATAAACAGCAAAAAGACAGTAGGGAAAACATGGGCCAGCTGCTAAGCAGTACAGGGGACCTGGTGAAAAAAACACAGAAAATTCTGAGGTACTCAATGCTGCCTTTGCTTCAGTCTTTATTGGGAGTACCAGCCTTCAAGACTCCCAGGCCCCTGAGGTCAGAGTCTGGAACAAAGAAAACACACTTTCAGTGGAGGAGGAGGTTAGGGACCACTTAAATAAAATGGACTTATTGAAGTCCATGAGACATGATGGGGTACACCCATGAGTGCTGAGGGAATTGGCTGATGTCATTATGAGGCCAGTCTCAATTATCTTTGAAAGGTCATGGTGACCAGGAGACGTTCCTTCGAACCAGAAGGGAGCAAATAACACTCCTATCTTCAAGAAAAGCAGGAAAGAAGATCTGGGGAACTAAAGGCCAGTCAGCCTTACCTCAGGTCTCTGGCGGCCTGACGTGTGGACTTTGTCTTAAACATTTCTTGGTATGGAGGCCTGCAGAGCTACGGTGCAAGCACAGTGGTAAATATGGCACTTGACGAGGGCACCCGACAATCAGCGACACTCCCCCCAGCATGCAAGACACAACACGGTCATCGAACATGTGAGCCATGCCATTTCCTCCAGCAGCCAGAGTGAAAAGGCGGGACTAAGAAGTATAAAAGGCAGTGCTCACGGTGGCTGGGTCGGACCCTCACCACCAAGGAGCAACAAGAACCAACGGGACATCGCTGGATCCACAGGTAGCAATATCTTCTTTGTTTCTCTCTCTCTCCCCCCCTTTCTTTTCTCCTCTCTTTGTCAAATTGTGAAAGATGTGCTTGGTCATCTAGTTGGATTGTTTAGTTAGAGTAGTTGCAATTGAGCTATGCCATGTAACCTCATGCCTTGCATTTTTGCACTATTAAATTGTTAAATTGGTTAGCTGGTGTCGTTTCACCTTAATTCAGTCCAGGGGGATCATGAACTTGGTTGTTGGTCCCAACGGGAGCAAAGTCATCCTAAATGGCTCCTTTTGGGCCACAACAAGGTCCTGGGAAGGTGATGGAGAAAATCCTCCTGTAAACCATTTCAAAACACAAGGGCAAGAAGGTGATTGAAAGAATTCAGCATGGATTTGCAAAGGGAAAATCATGCTTAACCAACCTGGGAACTTTCTGTGATGAGGTGAATAGCTTGGTGGATGAAGAAAGAACAGCTGATGTGTACCTCAACTTTAGTAAGGATTTTGATAGTCTCCCATAACATCATCATAGGCAAGCTGTCAAAGTACAGGTTAGATAGTGGAGCTCAAGGTGGATTGAAAACTGATTGAACTATTGGGCTCAAAGATTTGTGATCAGTGGCACAAAGTCCATTTGGAGGCCAGTCACTAGTGATGTACCCCAGAGGTTGATACTGGAGCCAATACTGTTTAACATCTTTATTAATGGCCTGTATGCTGGGTGGGACAGAGCACATCTTCCGCAAGTTTGCAGATGATACAAAACTGGAGCAAGTCCAGCTGCAAAGATAATGAAGGCACTGAAGAAGAGGAGAAGCTGAGAGGGCTGAGACTCTTCATCCTGAAGAGGGCTCAGAGAGTTTTTTTCAGTATGTACAAATACCTGATGGTAAAGAAGATGGAGCCAGGCTCTTCTCAGTGGTGCCCACTGAAAGCAAAAGAGGCAATGGGCATAAATTGAAATACAAGAAATTCCATTTAAAGAAACTAGAAAATAAGAAAAATTCTTTTGTTTTTTTTTTCACTGTGGAGGTGGTTGAACACTATAGCAGGTTACCTAGAGAGGCTGTGGAGTCTCCATCCTTGGAGATATTCAAGGCATGATTGAGCATTGTCCTGTGTAACTTGCTCTAGATGACCCTGCTTCAGCAAAGGTATTGCACTAGGCATTCTCCAGAGGTCCCTTGCAACCTAAACAGTCCTGTGATTATGTGATTAAATTACCCTTACTCACCTTCCCCATAGCACATGTGCTCAAATACACACACAGCCACGTAGGCACACATGCACACTCCATACATATATTTGTTTGTTTCTAACAGTTTTACTAGTGTAAACAGGATTATTTCACTGTGGGTTTGGACTAGTCAAATAAGCAAACAGTGACAGTGCTATAAGCAAGCTGGTGGTAACATCTGACATGAAATGTGTTTTATTTTTTTAAATTACAATATTTACTTTTATGTTTTAAAAGAAAATATCCATCAGTTTTAGTCAATCTAGTGACTAACTTTTGCAGTAGATTTCATTCTTGTTTTTGTTTAAGTGTTTGCATATATAAATATTTAATATGTTTTAATTTACTTGGCAAAGTAATGGTCATAGAACCAAAGTTTCAAAACGGAAATTAAGAGGTCATCCAGCCTGTCTTGACCAAGAAAATAAAGCTATGAAGACTTGTTATACAAGATGACTGCTTGTGATAGTTCACTTCTGAAAAAATATATTTTTACTGTTTCAGAAAACACACATGTAATGAAAATTTTAGTGACTTACATGAAAAATAGATGTCTTTGGGAACAAAGCAAATGTTGAAAAATGATATATCTGTTTGATTACACATCCCCAATGAGGAGCGTGTTTTGTACACAGTTGCAACTGATATCTGAGGCAGATCTTTTACCATGGTATGCAGTTTTACTAATATATGACTCCTATCCTCAGAATACTGCTGAACTGGTTTGAGTATAGAGCTAATACAGTTTAACACGCAAGTTAAATTGCACGGTCCTTGATTTATTATTTTGTGGAAGAAGCAGTTCAGTGAAACTATAGATGTTACAGACTAAAAATACAGAAGTAGTTGAAATTGTCTTGCTTGCTTGGGCTTTTTCTAATATACACCATTTTCCTTTCCTTCTTTTAAAATGAGAAGGATGTGAACAGCTGTCATAAGGCATAGTTACAGTAAAATATTTGATTTCTTTTTTGTTTTTCACAAATCCTTGCTTATTCCAACTGATGATAAAAACTACTGTTTCATCAGTTGTGAATTATTGAGAGATATGTATTTCACTCTGGAAAAGTTTATTTTGTCACAAAGGTTTAATTTCAGTGATAGTAACAGACAGTTAAAATTAAGTATGTTCAGAACTCTAGTAGTTATAGCATTTCAACATCAAAATTATGCCATATAATTTTTGAATCTGAAAGTACCAAAGACTTTCCATGATGAACCTTCCACTGAGCAGAGCATAGACAGTCCATGATGCTTCCCTCAGAAGTCCTTGCCCTTGTGACCAGTCTGATGTGAAGGAAATTGATTTCTCTGTTACATCGGAAGCACAATTATTTTGTTGTGATGATAAAATATCAGAACAGTTAAGCTTAAGGCCTTGAACATTTTGAAGAGCTGAGGAAAACCTTGTCAGACATTGTGAGAAAATGGTAGAAAGTGTCTCTAAGATCTATGTAAACCAGTTGATTTTTGCTGCAATGGATGATTGAATATTGCTGAAGAGCTTCTATTTTCCATATTAACCGATTTCCAAAATTAGTTCTGGTAGGAAAGTTTCATATTGTACACAAATCTGAAGTTGACTAATCTCTAAAGTTGTGTTTCTTTTAAGTTGTCACGGAAATCATTCTGTTAGAACAGGTTAAATGTACCTATACTAAACTCCTAGTTTTACCAGGGGTTAGCGTTACTTAGGGGTTTTTTTTGTGAACTTTGTCTTTTACATATAAAATTATTTTTTCTTTCTAAATAAAAATAAATAATATTAATCTGTCACATTATCCTATTATTACCCCAAAATATTCTTTGTATCTGCTTCATCAATGCTTCAGTTTTGTATTTTCAATGTGTGCATAGTCACATTAAAAAATCAGCTGAAGGCATTTGTTGAATCTGAGCTTCTTACCTGGGGATGTACAAAGAATGAAAAATCCCTAATTAATAATTTGCAGCACATTAATTCTGCAGAAGAATGAGACTAAATTATGACTGCATGAACATCTTTCACTTAACTTCACAAAATAGATATAATAGTGGATAAACTAGCAATAAACTCAATAGAAATTAACAACTAGGTGACAACTGTATGTATCTTCCTAGATTCAAAAAACTTCTTTTTCATAGGTCTTGTGTCTACAATATTGGGTTTAAGTTATTATTAGACTGTGTTTGGACCATTATTCATGTGTCAGCAACAATGCAAATATAGCTACAACATCTGACTCATTTGGAAGATGGATAATAAGCACCAAATACTAAGTTCTCAGTCTTTTGAAGTCTAAAAATAAAACAACTGCCATTTATAATAGAGCCTGTTCTTTTAATGACAACATTCACATACTAGACTAAAAATATTGCAGTAGAACAAGTACATCAGATTTACCACCAGCTTGCTCATATGTATGACAGGAAAGGAGAAATAGCAGATATTAACAAAGAAAAAATACTATCAAGCTTAGTATCTAGAATTTATTAAAAGTTCCTTTTCTTGTGAGATAAACAGAAAATGTCCCTCCAATTATTTGACCAGTTCTAGGATTCCAGTGTCAGAACTATCTTCCTCACAATATCATAAGTTACTATTACTATATGAATATATAGTAATATATAGTATACATATATATAGTAATATATATGCACAGCTACTATATGACTGCACAGTCAATATAAATAAAAATGTTTTATAACATGAAACATTGCAAATTTATGCATTTTGTAGTGTTAATTTATTAATATATAGGTAAAGACAAGGAAGATAAATTTAACATTTCTGCAGACCTGAACTAAACACTTCATTTAATCACTTTGTGATTGCATAAATGGAAATTAAAAATTTTATTAATAGTATAGTATCACTTTTCAAAGTAAAGCATGGAGATTAAACTGTGTGGATTCTAGTTAAGTCAAAGTGAGTCACTAATCTACAACTTTGGAAATGTAAAATTTTATGTCAGAAGAAAAATTTCATAGTAAATACAAAATGATCTAAAAATTAAACATATTTGCAAGTAAAATTTTACTAGAATAATTCCGCTGACACATACAACTTTATGAAATGACCTGTAAAAATTTCTTGGAGAATATGGTATCAAAATAAAAGTTTTGGACAGCATTTTCAAATTAATTGCAACCATGAAAGGTAATATGCATTCTATTCTTAATTTCTTGAGTATATTTTGTTTATATCTCTTTTTTTTTCCAAAGTAATATGAAGGAAAGTCTAATTATACTTCATACAGTTTTCATTTCTGCAGGTAGTGTGTCATCTTTACTACATAAAGTTAGTAAATATTTAAATACTCTGGGCTACAAACATAATACAGTAACGAGTAAAGAATAGAATTCCATTCTGTTTGTCTGCTTATTAGAGGTCAATATAACCACTATTTGAATCCATGGCTATTAAAATTTTAAATTCAGATAAACATATATCAAATAACTCTCCTTTTAGTTATAAATTGTTTTATTAATCTAATATAGGCTAGGAGGCCATTATTTATAGCTGGATATATGAGAAATATAAGCTGTTTATAAAGCATAAATGATATTTAAATTAGCTTACTGTTTTCCATCTTTTATATTACAGATTAATTTAGAGTAAGTCCAGAAGTTTGGATGTCATGAGGTAAAAATGCTTTTGATTGTAGGTAGGATTTAAACAATAAATTAGTTAGACTAGATTTAAGTTTTTGGATATTATGTTGTGTAATAACTACATAAAGCTGAACTTGGGGATGGAAGAAGTAATGAAGTGGATAAGTAACATTTATTCTGTGTTAAAGTTATTCATGCACTGCTAGGAGACTGTAATGCGAAAACACTTTCAGAAGTGGAAAAAAGGCCGTACTGGTTTTGTTCCTCCAGATAATAAAAATTACATAGCTAGCATGGTGTCCCAAAAGAAAACATTCTCAGAGTTCGATTTGCAGACTAAAGGTGCCCATACATATGCCTATATCCAGATGAAATTATTCTCTGATGACACACAACTAAATTCCAAATAACTTCATATTTGCATTACAAAAAAGAAGCTATCGATTTAATGGCTATTTCTATTTAATGTTTATAAGCCTTTCTTCTGGGAGCAGGGTCTTGAGACAGGAATAGGAAACATACATGGGAAAGCAGCTAAACTTCCGGAGCCATGTGAATGACATTTCTGGGTGCAGGACTGGCCTCAGAATATCCCTGAGGCAATCCTGCTTTCTCTTGGCAGACCTCTGTGATTGTCACCAGACATGGTGAAAATGCAGCTGAAGCTGTAATGGGTCCAATACTGAATGTGAGTAGAAGGAATCTGCACATGGCAACTAGCCTGATGTGTCCTTGGTATGCCTGATCCATGTTCACATGCAGACCAGTTCAAACATGTCCAACGCAGACCACCTCTGACTGGGATTCAGAGAAGTGAACCTTCAGACAACTTTGTAACTGGAAAATGTACCTTATGGGTGCCCTGAATCTTTACACTGAATTTTCAATTGCCAGTGATATTAATAGAAGCTACATATGCACAGACTGAAGTATGATTTGATCTTCAGAAGGTAAACGCATGAAAAATTTGGCTATGAAAAAAATGTAACTATTCCTGCGGTTGCTCTGCAAAGTCTTATTTCTATCAATTTTTAATGATGAAACTTGCAAAGCCATTCTTCGCATGAACATGCATGATCTCATCCCCCTTCCATTTACAGAAAAATATGCCGGGTGTCTTCTGTAGTGGAAACCTATGAATCTCTCTCCTGATGCGTTTCACCATGCCATGGGCAGTGAGTCAACAGGTAAGAAACTACTGTTTGTTTCAAATGTAGAGGACTTAAGGGGAACTAAACTAGGAGGAGCTGTGTACTTCTTCAAGGGTAGAGAGGCCTTACAGAGAGATCTGTATAGAGAGCTGGGCCATCGCTTTCTATTTTTACTCACTCTAATGGAAGATGTGCCACCTTAATGTTCCTTAAAAGGCTGTCAACAGCATACACAGATTGTGCCTAAACTATAATTTGTGTGCATTTTTATTTGTCAGATAAGGAATTAGACATCCTCAATTCAACTTCTTTAACAGGTTCAAATAACTTCATCCCTATGTTATCTAGGTCTTTTTTTGACACACTTCCAGTTTAGACTATCCTTATTTATCGACAGAGTGAAATTTTGGTTGCCTGGAAATTTAGCCATTGATTTCAGTGGAACTGTTTTTTATACTGCTCATGGCCAAATGCTGTTTTATGTAATAACTGTTGCCTTTAATACTGCTATTTTCTACTGCTTTTCTTTCCTAATTCTCTGTAGTAAATAACTCCCTGTTTCTACTATTGTTGTTTGTTCATGTTTCTTTGAAGATAATATTGTCTAGGTTTTCTTGAAATTAGAATCTTGAATAAACTTCTGAATTTTACTCACAGTCAAACACTGCTCCTTAAAGTTCATCTTACTTTTGTCTCCAGAAAACTTGGGATTTTCTTATGTGAAAAAGAGATTTACTTTTATCTGAAATCCTGAAGGAACAGATGGAATTGTGTAATTTAAGTTCCTTAAATTTAATTTCTTATATCTTATTCTTTTTCTTCTTGTTTCAATGTATGCATAAAAATATATGAAAGCATTTTTTCTTTCTTGATTTGAAGAAAATAGAGAGCTACATTGAACCATTTGTGAAATCTAAATAATTTATAACAGAAAACAGCTGCAGTCCATCCAAATGTAGAAAAAGAGTTTCTCAAGAGTATAGACCACTTATAAGATTTTTTTCTGTTTACATTCAGGCAAGAGAAGCTGTTATTGTGTAGAGTGTTTCATCTGCTCAAAGTAGCATTAAATAAATATATCTCTGCAGGTTATGGCTATGCCAGCAGTGTGTGCACAATTGTTCTCAGCATATAAAAAAGAAAACCAAGATAACTATGTTTGAATGTAGAGTTAAACATGTAATGCAAAGAAATATGGGAGAAACCTATTACTGTGTATGTAATGTACTTCCACATGTCATATAGTGTACACCCTATCTATAGGCTAGACTGAGATTTATATCTATACAAAATAGGGTTAAGGACACAGAGAAAGCACTCATTGTGGGATGTCTTAGCATGTCAAGTTTCCATCAAAACCAGTCAACACGTGCACCTGATGTGACTGAAGAATCTGTTTTCTTTTTTCTTTTAATTTAAGAATGTTTATTCCTATAATTTTAATAAGAATAATTGATTTTTGTTACCACATGACTGAGTGAAGTGAGAAACTTCGTATGCACCATTATTTTATAACACATTCCTGTGCGAATTATGACCTTCTGGTTATTGGAGACATGAAGAAGGTTAGAGGTTAAGCAGAGGATAGAGCTAGATATGGTTCACTGTAAATGTTTATAACATAAATTCTTAGAAAACCTATTGGGAAAAATTTCTTATTAAGAGTGTAATCCAGGGACCTGCCTCTAAACCTGCCTTAAATCTACAGATAGTCCAATTCAGCCTTTTTCCAGCTGAAAGAGATGTCTGATGTGCCTAAAAGGACATAAGGCTAGGTCCAAATCAAGAACTTACCTTGAATGTAAGTGTCTGTGTTGAGCTATGTGGCTTGAAACCTCACTGCTTATGGTTTAGGTCCTTAAAGATCTGTTGTGGTTTAGCCCCAGCTGGCAACTAAGCACCATGCAGCTGCTTGCTCACTCCCCGCTCCCCCAGTGGGACGGGGGAGAGAATTGGGAAAAATCTCTTGGGTTGAGATAAAAACAGTTTAATAGGACAGCAAGAGAGAAGGAAACAACAATGATAACAACAATAATAATACCAACAAAGGAATGTACAAGAACAAGTGATGCCCAACACAGCGATTGCTCACCACCCCGTGATCGACAGCCCGTCCCCAAGCAGCGATTCCCACCCCCCAGCCAAATCCAGTTTATGTACTGGGCATGACGTCGTATGGTAGGGAATATCTCTTTGGCCAGCCTGGGTCAGTTGTCCTGGCTGTGTCCCCTCCCAGCTCCCCGTGCACCCCCAGCCTGCTCGCTGGCAGGCCAGCACAAGAAGCTGGACTGTCCTTGACGGCTCAGCAACAACCCAAAACACCAGCACATTATCAACAGTTTCTCATCCCAAATCCAAACCATAGTCTCGCACTAGTTTCTGTGAAGAAAACCAGTTCTATCCTGGCTGAAACCAGGACAGTATCCACCCCTTATTCCATACCATTTGTGTCATGCCCAGGTCCTATACTTTTCTATACGTTCCAATTATTAATTTTTACTCTTCCTGTCTTTTAATATATATATGCAATTATCATTCTTTTAGTTCATGGATCATCACTTTAAAATGTCTGTGGAGTTCATTCGGTCCATGACTCTGGGCTTTATCCATCATAGCAGTCTCTTAGGGCAGGGGAGATGGTATGTGGTGTTGGATTGTCATCTGGCACGGTCCATGTCCATGATCTGCAGGTTGAAGATGTCGGTCTCGAGGGAATTGTTGGGCGCAAGCTGCTGAAGCCAGTTCTGGTTCCATCACTGCTGCACGTTGCTTGGCTTCAGTGAAGCTCATTCTTCATCAGTCTGGGTGATTCTTACTGTAATACCATTGATATGGTAGATAGCAGCCATAGTAGTAATGACATACTGTATTGTGTCACAATTAACATAATACAGTTCAAATCATTGACTATTTTCACCCAAAATCAAGTCTCCTTGAGGTACACATCGGACTTCCCCATCCTTCCGCATTATCCAGCAAGTGCACCCAGGCCCCTGGGCAAAGGCAATCCCACGAACGGGTTTGCCTTTGCCTGAGGCAGGAGTAACCCAGACTGTCTTCTCCAGCATATTTTTTACGTACACCACAGGGACTTCATTCCCTTCTACAGTACATAGAAGTTTTGATTGGGCAGGGCCGACTCTACTAGTAGATCCCTTAGTGTTGACTAACCAGGTGGCTTTTGCTAAATATTTATCCCAATGTTTGAATGTCCACCCAACGTGGGGCCGTTTTCCCAATAAGTTTCTTCACTGCCTTCAGCCCTGCATATAGAAATGGCAACATCTTAGTGGGGCTGAGTGTTTCCATATCTGTGTCAGGCCTACAGCTATCTTTGATTCAGAGTCTGGTGACACTGGACAAAAGAATGTCAGATCCAAAATCATATGAGAAAACTGATCTCTTGTGTATCTGCTGAGAAAACTTAGCATAGAAATCATAATAGCCACTAATTCTACTTAAAATGTGTTGAAGAAGAAAACACTGCCACCTATCATTTAATAGCATTGTGGTTAAAGTGCTTACCCACCGTCACGCATATTTTCAGCATTTTCAGCTGTGTGATAATTTTCCACAAAAGTGTTAGGGACACTTTCCTGGGTAAAGATGTGGGTCAATAAGACTAAGGCTAGTATTGAATTCATGTCTCTTACTTCCTAAACAGATTCTACAAAGCAGGCTTTTGCATACTCCTTTTTTAAAGAAAAGTATGAATTACTATGAAATGTTAATTTATATTTGTGTGTTTCAAAAGGAATTTCAGGCTCAGATATACCATAAGGTTATTTCTGAACCAGTTACATCTCTTTTTCCAGCTTTTAAGAATATAAGAGCGCTTAGGTTTATAATAATATGATGTATAAATTCCATATTTGGAGCCATCAACATCTTCACTGTACATTACTCGTTTTAGGTCATTTCTTTCCATAACATAAAAGCTTAATATATTACAATTTGTAATATTTACGTCTACAATGTAAACCAAAGATATGATCTAGAATCTGTTTCAGAGGATAAATATTTGTTAAACAACTTCATATGCCAACAGATATTAATAAATCATTTTAATTAAAAAAGGGCAGAAGGAACAGATCCAAAATTGGAAGAAAATACCAGTGTATTACAGATCAAAAAAAAATTTATATGAAATAAAATTCAAATAATAACATCTAAAATGAGAAGTATAAAAGGCTAGATTTTTAAACAAAAGGACAAGATAGAAGATAAAGTGGCTGAGTAGCTCTATGAATTTTGTTTTGCTTCAAGAAATTTTCATTAGAAGAATGGACTTAATAACAACAGAAGCAAAGCCATTACTGTGCTCCTGCAATTAATCTTTTATAAAGCATCTTTTATCAATCTGAACTAAAAGCTATTAAAAACAAATAGTTAGGCAGGTATCTACCACATCATATTTTTACTTTTTACATCACCTTTACATCAAGTGTTTTGACTTGCTGTCAGTAGATTTAGGGTCTTTCAGAACCCACACTTTCAAGTTGGAGGGGACCAGCAGATGTTGGTATATCCTTGGCCTTGCAAGTGTTCAGTAACTTGTATTTCATGCCTTTGAAATTATTCAGTCTTGTACTGAGCATTTCAGGAGATGAAGAATCCATCGTTACCAATGAAACTTTTTTGCACAGTTTGGAAGTTTGGTTATTCTTAAGTTTCAATCATCTAACATGTACTCAGACACTAATTAAAACACCATTCTGTGTTTCTTTTGACAAATTAAATGGACTAAGCTTATGAAGTCTTTGACTGAAAAGTATTTTATTCCTCTCTTCAGTAATTTGTGTTAGATTATGATACTTTTTCCCTTTTGTCAACTTTTCAATATCCCATTTAAAATATGTTTATGATACTGATACATATCTTGATATCTATTTCAGCAATATTTCTTTATTCTTCTCTTACTTACACAGCAAAAGATCACACAAGACCTTTTAGTCACAACTGTATCTTGGGAGCTTGGGTCAGTTTTTTGCGTGCTGGATTGCTCTCAGAATTATTTTTTTCCAGAAGTCATTGTTCATTCATAAAAAATGTAACTTAAGCATTTGGCTGTGTTAAAGCCATTTGCTTGAATGGGTCAGAGTTATGAAGTACTTTCAGTAACTCAGTATGACTGCTTTGTCTGGCTCATCAATTTACCACGCTTCTGATATTTGTATCATCAGCAAATTTTATCGAGTGTTCGGGGTTTTTTTTAATTTATTTCCAGACAACTGAGGGGAATGGTGACTATCATTAGCTGGTACCAATCCTTGCGAAATCTTACTGGTAATAACGATGTTCAATTTTGGGATGCTGGTTTTTCCATTCATAATGGACTGGAAAGCACTTCATCATTCTGCTGAAATAAAAGTACATCAACCTGCTGCTTTCTAAACAGAGAGCAGAAATATTTATTGAACTTCACAGCCATTTTTCTACAGGTGTGAATTAAGCATAAGCAATTAGGCTTTCTCTCCTAAATATTGCCATGTCTCCCATTTTTCTGTTGCAGTACCATCAGTGGCAGTGCTGGGGTTTCTTTCTGACTCTCTAACCTCATATATTGGGTGTAGGGTGCTGGAGACACAATGCTGTGCAACAGGTAGGAAGTATATGCTCCTTTCTGACTGAAGTGTCATAGGCTGCTTTCCCAAGAAAGTACATCCCTACTCACTGGGGAAAAGGAAGAAATTCTTTCTTCCATCATGATGTTCATTACTTCTTCTTCATGTAACTGAATATATACAGGTATATGAGTTTATGCAAGATTACATTCGATAATGACACTTTAAAAATGACTATGCTTTTGAAAGATAGGTTAGACTGTTGATTGGTTTGTTTGTAAGTTAACCACACATTGTTTTTTTGTTTATCAGAGAAATATTTACAAAGGAGATGACAATGCACACATTTCCTAAGAACACAAAAGGCAAAATATAAATATCCATTGCTGAATACCCAAGACTGAGTACTTCTGAGTTTGTGAACTCTGTGTTGGCAAGAGCAAGGATGAATTGTTGACAATTCTATCAGCAAATTTGATTCACCAAACTCATCCACATAGTGAATTTTTTCTAGTTGATTGGTTGCACTTAAGAGTTTCACTATAATTCAATGAATTGTTTACATTTAGCACATGGAAGTTGCATGCTGACAATACATTTACCAACAGACCTTTTGTAGTTACCAGCAATAACTAATACATGTGACCACCATGTTGAAAATGGGAATAATATTTTTCACTGCAAAATTACTACTTGTTTTTTAAGACTGAGTTATAAAAGTCTACATCTCTTAATACCCAAAACAAATTAGGCATTGTATGTCAGATCTTCAGATTGTATAAATCAGCATAGTTATTTTGCTGGTTTTGGCTGGCAGAGAGTTACTTGTCTTCATAGTATCTAGTATGGGTCTATGTTTTGTAGTTGTGCTGAAAACGGTGTTGATATTATAGAGATGTTTTCATTATTGTTGAGCAGTGTTTACACAGAGTCTACACAGAGCCAAGGCCTTTTCTGCTTCTTGGCGAGCAAGCTGGGGATACACAAGAAGTTGGGAGGGGACACAGCTGGGACAGCTGACCCCAACTGATCAAAGGGATATCCCGTAACATGTGACATTATGTTCAGCATGTAAAACTGGGGTAAGAAGAAGGAAGGAAGGACATCTGGAGTTATGGTGTTTGTCTTCCCAAGTAACAATTATGTGTGGTGCAGCCCTGCTTCCCTGGAGATGGCTGAACACCTGCCTGACAATGGCAAGTGGTGAATTAATTCCTTGTTTTGCCTTGCTTACGTGTGTGGTTTTTGCTTTACCTGTTAAACTGTCTTTATCTCAACCCATGAGTTTTTTCACTTTTACTCTTCAGATTCTGTCCCCCATCACACCGTAGGGAGAGTGAGAGAGCAGCTGTGTGGTGCTTAGTAGCCAGCTGGGGTTAAACCAAGGCAGTTATGTAAACTTTGAAAGAGCTAAATTAACCAGTAGTTCAGCACAAATAAAATGTGAAAACTTCAATGTGTGTATTCATGGTTCTGTAACAGAATATGGGTTAGTCTACCCATGAAATCATATTTATGGAGAATATGTGGTAATATTCATTTGCATTCAAGAAACAGAGCTGGATCAGGATTTATCCTCAAGACTGGGATTGAACTTTGTGTGCATTATGAGTAGAGTATTCCAAAGTGTGACCACCTGCAGCGTGAAGAGTTTCCTTCTGTTTTCCTAATTGTGCTATGAATTAAACTTGCTCTTTCCTCAAGAAACAAAATTATAAATGGAGGATTCAATTTCCTTTATGTATGTTTCATATCTCAATCAATTATCTTCAATTATTTTTTAATATATTATGCATACACTTCTCTTACTGTCAGTTGGTAAGCTGTTCTCATGATAAGTTGCTAGTACCATTTTTACATTAAGCTGCATCAATGTGGTGATATGTGATAAAAAGAAGTTTTGATTCTTCCCAAGGATTTTCTGAAGAAATTGCTCCCTGAGTCATCCTGTGAACTCAGTATCAATGAAACAATCGCAAATATATATAAGTATTTAACCAAGTACCAAATACTAAAGCAAATCAGAACAATTTTATATGAATTCAGAATATGTTAGGATAAAGAATTATGCATGGTACAAAATAACGAAAAGATCCACTAATATTTCTAGAGGAAGGAACTGGGGAGAGGTAGATGAGAGATCAATAGAAAGGGAAAATAATACTATCAGCAGGCAATAGTGACTCTGTATTTTTGATTTCTGGTAAAGTTCCTTGACATATGAAATCCCCTGTGTGGGCTAAAGAGAGTTCCCCTCTTTTTTTTCTTCATCCTCCAACCAGAAGAAGTGATCAGAACTAGTAGAAATGCTTTTGGAAAGATATTTCTGTCTTAATAAGGGTGATAAATGAGTGCTGAAACTTTCAAGAACATGAGCAATTGGAAGAATGAAAATTTGAATGTCAATGAAAAATGAAAGTGTAGTATAATGAAAAAAAAACCAAGCCAGCTCTGCTGAGTTTTAAGAGGAAACAGTCTTGCACTGGCTTAAAGCTGACTGTTTCTGTCAAGGCTGTTGTAGCCACGAGTCTATTAAGGACAAAGTGGTTGTGCCGGTACAAACAGGTTTTTTCATAACTTAGAGGAATAGGGAGGTGAGAATTTTTTCTCGGAATAAATTGCATTCTGTTAATTATAATTTCTGTTAGTTGCACTAATTACCATTTCTGAGAGTAAATTCTTTGTGCTGTTTCAGATATTCTCTATTTGAATGGTAAGGGCCAAAATATCTGCAAGGAAAAAAAGAAAAACACATCCAAAAAATTGAGGAAAAGGTATTAAATTCACAAAATAGGCTCTGGTAGTGCTTGCTTGTTAGCCAATAGTGTAGCCACTGGAACACATCAAACACAGTGATATTCTAGTAAACATCCTTTAAAGTCTTGTATCACCCACAGCATGTTAGGATTACATTCTCTGTCCTGTATAAGGCTGTACTCTTATCTTAAAGTATGTGGATAAACTTCACAAGAAAAAGAAATTTATTTCCCCTGCTGATTGTTGTTGATCATTGGTAGTCTGTGTCTCTGTATAAATAATTAACCATTTCAACGAGTGCTGGAACAAAAATGTCACATCACCTCTCTTTAGCCACAAGGTTAGAAAGTCACTTGTTTCCTTTGTTTTAATTTATGGTTGAGTGATTATATTTTTAAAATGTTATGAAGTAGCTCCAAGAGGAAAAAACTGAGTCAGCTAGAACACTATAGAAGTTGGTAGCCATGGTGTTTTCTAGAAAAATGTCATAGGTGAATCAGAAGAGATTTCTTAGTCACAAGGAAAAAACCCAATATACCAAAATAAAGGTATTCCAGAACCTAAAGCAAATCCACAGACTTTCTAAATCTAGGCTTTCATATACTTTGATTTAGTTTCTCTTTACGAATGAGGGAAAATAAATTATTTTAGTTTTTGCTACTAAAATATTTAATTTTTAATGAAGGAAACAGACATAAACAATTTCATGTTTGGGGGTGCTGGTTGACAGCCGGCTGAACATGAGCCGGCAGTGTGCCCAGGTGGCCAAGAAGACCAACAGCGTCCTGGCCTGTATCAGAAACAGCGTGGCCAGCAGGAGTAGGGAAGTGATCGTGCCCCTTTACTCGGCAGTGGTGAGGCCGCAGCTTGAATCCTGTGTTCAGTTTTGGGCCCCTCACTACAAGAAGGATGCTGAGGTGCTGGAGCGTGTCCAGAGAAGGGCAACGAATCTGGTGAGGGGTCTGGAGCACAAGTCTTATGAGGAGCGGCCGAGGGAACTGGGGTTGTTCAGTCTGGAGAAGAGGAGGTTGAGGGGAGACCTTATCGCTCTCTACAACTACCTGAAAGAGGGTTGTGGTGACATGGGTGTTGGTCTCTTCTCCCAACTAACTAGTGATAAGATGAGAGGAAGTGGCCTCAAGTTGCACCAGGGGAGGTTTAGATTGGATATTAGGAAAAATTTCTTCACTGAGAGGGTGGTCAGGCATTGGAACAGGCTGCCCAGGGAGGGGGTGGAGTCGCCATCTCTGGAAGTGTTCAAGAAACGTGGGGATGTGGTTCTTCAGGACATGGTTTAGGGGACATGGTGGCGCTGGTTTAATGGTTGGACTTGATGATCTTGAAGGTCTTTTCCAACCTAGTGATTCTGTGATTCTATGTAGTTCAAGCAGAAGTATTTAAAAATATTTTTTGTTCACTAACCAAACTAATGAGTTACCCAATATAGTCTCAACATGAAGCAGCAAGAGAAAAAACAGTTCAACAAAGATAGATTTGCTTGAATATTGCTAAAGCCAAACTGAGGAACAGTCACTGAATCCAATTAGAAAATTCCAGGAACTCTAAGAAATCTCAAGAAAGTTTAAATCATGGTCAAATTTTGTCATCTGGATCTAACTGTGAGTCTTCAACCCGGCTTCAGGACTTTGCTGTTGTAGCAAAACCTTTGTTCTCTCTCAAATGTAAGATATGCCTGATTAGCTCAACTGTCTTCATTGCTTCTGCTCTGAGCTGAGACAACCAACTGTCTTAGTTCTGTAGAGTGAGTTCCATTGCCCAGGTTCTGCTGTGGTAACAAGCACAATGTGAAAAAGACATGGGTGGTAATGGTTTTCTAGCTGTTTTTAAAGTCAATGAAAGTTCAAGTACTTCTTCATGTTACTTGACTTTTCCCCACAATTCGTTCCAACTGAGACAGCTTTTCATTTTTCCTCCTGTTTCAGGAGCTGGGTTTGACTCAGAGAAAGCAGAACTATGTCTGAAGTCTTGTTTTTTTAATGCGTACCTCTTATTTAAATCAAAGCTTATGTTTGACATTCTCCAGTGCAAAGCTCAAGGCTTATTTCTCCTTTTTCGTGTTAGGATTGTCTTTTTTGTACCTTGCTCATTCCCTTTTCTCTTTTTTTGTTTTTTTTAATCCACTTTTATTGGTGTTTTTCTGTCTGAAAATAATTAACTAAATACATACCTGTATATTTCAGCTGATTTGCACTTCTATACCATTACAAAAGCAACAAAAACGCATCTTGATGTGTTTACAATTATTTGTGTTGTTGAAGTGACCTAAAGTTCCCAGAGCAAACTAGAAAATTGAACTCACTGTTTTCAGATGTTGGTGTGAAAGCACTTAAACAGTGGCATCTGATACATTTATATTTTAATATTTCTTTCACCTTATTTTTATACCTATTTCTATGCCTGTTCTTCATCATATTGCTATAACAGCTGATATACTGTTTGAATCTTGCAAAGACTCTAAATGCTTACAAAATTAAATATAATTATTTAAGTGATACCTTGAAAAAGAAACTAACCTGTAGTGATTCAGAAACCAATCTCATAATAGGAAGAGACTGAAAGAAAGATACTGCATGTTTTAGCTCTAAGCATTTCTGGGAATGGCCTTTTGGCCATGAACAAGATTTTTGTTTGCAATAATTTAGAGAATTTCCAGGAAAAGGATGATATGAGTAGGAACTGAGGAATACTTGCCTTTGTAACTGAAACATTCAACCCCAACAGTTAGCATAGAATCCTAGAAAAGTTTGGGTTGGAAGGAACCTTTCAAGATCATCTAGTCCAACTCCTCTGCCATAGGCAGGGACAGCCTGCACTAGATCACGGTGCTCAAAAGCCCCATTCAACCTGACCTTGGACACTTCCAATGCATTTACTACTACTCTGGGCAACCTGTGCCAGTGTCTCACCACTTTCATTGTAAAAAATGTCCTCCTTATGGCCAATCTAAATCTATTCTCTTTCAGTTTAAAACCATTGCCCTTTGTCCTGTCACTTGGCTTGGTAAAAATTCTTTCTCTGTCTTTTTTATAACTCCCCTTATACACTGAAAGGCAGCAATAAGGCCTCCCCGAAGCCTTCTTTCTTCCAGACTGAACAACCCCCAACTCTCTCAGCCTTTTTGTGTAGGAGAAGTGTTCCAGCCCTCTGATCATTTTCATGGCCCTCTTCTGGATCTGCTCTAACAGGTCCAAATCTTTCTTCTACTGGGGATCACAGAGCTGGATGCAGGACTCCTGATGGGGTCTCATGAGAGCGGAGTAGAGGAGAAAAATCACCTAACTAGCCACACTGGTCATGCTTCCTTTTATGCAATCCAGGATATCATTGCCTATCTGGGCTGCAAGAACACATTGCTGGCTCATGTCCAAATTTTCATCCAGCAGTATTCCCAAATCCTTCTACACAAGGCTGCCCTCAATCCCTTCATCCCCAGTCTGTGTTGATATTAGAGATTGCACTGACCCAGCTGTAAGACCTTACACTTGTCCTTGTTGAATTTCATGAGGTTCCCATGGGCCCACTCCTGAAGACTGTCAAGATCACTCTTGATGGGGGAATGATCTTGTCCCTCTAGCAAATTGACTACACCATGCAGCTTGGTGTTACCCACAAATTTGCAGATGGTGCACTCAGTCCCTTTATCTGTGTCACTGATGAAGATATTAAGTTGTATTTCTGAGAGATCCTTAAGAGACACAACTCATCACTGGTTTCCATTTTGATATTGAGCCATTGACTGTAACTCTTTGGACATGGCCACACAGCCAATTCCTTATTCATCTAACACTCCCTGCATCAAACCCATATCTGACAAAATTAGAGGTAAGAATGTAGTGTGGGACAGTATCAGAACTCTAGGTATATGACAACTGTAGCTCTTCTGTTGTTCACTGATACAGTCACTCCTTCAGAGAATGCCACTAAATTAGTCAGGCATGATTTGCCCTTGGTGAAGTCATGTTGGCTGTCTCTAATCACTTCCCTGTCTTCCACATGTTTTGACATAACCTCCAAGAAGATCTGTTCCATCATCTTCCCAGGCATCAGAGGTGAGGCTGACAGGTTGGTAGTTCCCAGGGTCTCCCTTTCTACTGTTTTTAAAAATGGTTGCAATGTTTCACTTTCTCCAGTCAACAGGGACTTCACTTGACTCCCATGACTTTTCAGGTATAATGGAGAGTGGCTTGGCAACTACCTCAGCCAATCTCCTCAGGACTTTGTGATGCATTTTCTCAGGTCCCATGTCATAGAATTCTACACGATTTATGTAATTTTGGATTTTCCTTCTTTCTCCCCTTTTATCCTTTATTTGTCTTGTTTTCCTTTTTTCTTTTTTTTTCCTTTTTTTTACCCATTTTTTTATTTTTTCCTTTTTTTTCTTTAGTGCACTGACAAGCATGGGATCATAGATTTGCTGTTTTTTACAGTTCTTATAAAAGCATCTACCTTCCATTATCTATTGCTATTTCAAGTTATTTCTCTTACTGTGTGTATGTTCTCCTGTGAAGACTGTTTTGATTGTGTTTTTTCTCCATTTTAGATAGTTGATATATTTTGTGACTCAGAGAGATGTCTCTGTGACCATCTTGACTTTGGGTATTGCATCCCTTTGAATGGATCTAGTAGTGTCTTTCTATTTTGCTGTCTATTTTTTCATCTGACTGAATTGTCTCTATGGATTGAGGCAACTTGTTCTTTGTGAACAGAAGGTGAATGTCAAGGGCATGATTTGTCTCACCAAGATGGAAGTTGCAATGTAGATATCTATGCCTTAACAAGTCACCTACACCCCTAATTGTTATATGTAGAAAAACATGCAACTCATAGGGCATCATTCCTTTCGTCCTAAAGTAGATATCTAAAGTGACTCTGACGTATTATACCCTGCATCAATCTTTTTCTCTCGGTTTATTATAGAGAGATGATCATGAAAGGCTCAGATACAGACAACTGCATTTGAGAAATCTAAAGTCAGCTGAACATGCAAACATCTCCAAGTTGGCTGCTGATTTTATTCAGGTAAGTGGAAAGGAGAAACTGAAGAAAAAATGTACGGTACAAGCACTGATATAACTGTTTACCATTATTAGCAATCTATTAATTGCTCTTGCTGAAAGAAAATTTTTTTTTTTCTCCTGTGTTTTATTTTCTGTAAATCCCCAAAACCATCTTGTTCTCTTTTATGTTTTAATACTATGGCTTACAGAGAAAAGCCTGTCTAAAAATCATACCAGAAAAGGCCCTTCTCATTCTAACATCTTCAACATCAGTGGGAAACAAAAATAAAACACAAATATTAGACCCTGCTAAAGAACCTGGCTCTGCAGGGAGAATTTTACTAGTGTGTGAATAAATAAAACCATTTGTCCTTATGGACTCATGCTGACTGTGCACAGAGGAGGTTGGGGTTGCTTCCCACCCCCATTCAATATGTTGCTGTTAGAATAAGTTTATCTGTTCACCAGCTTGGTTTTGTTTCTTTAAAAAAAAAAAAAAAAAAAAACAACAAACCCAAAAAACACATAGACAGCAACCTTAAAAAAAAAAGTCAGTGGAAGTAAATGAGAAAGTAGCTATATAAAAAGGGCATATATTTATAATGATCTCATAAATAAACCATCAGTGTCTCTTACCATGTATTTTCTCTAGAAATATTTTAATTCTCGTAGAAAAGCCATCACTATGCCCTTTTTCATATTTCTAAACAGATTTTTCAACCTACATATGACTTGTAGCATCATTTGTTATTAAATTTGTCTGACACTTTCTTTTTAAAATATTATTATTAGTTACATGTAACTTCATACAACTATAACTGTTTATTCCCAGTTTTCCATGCTGACAACCTGCTTCATGAGATTTTATTTTTTTAATCAAGGGATATTGTGAATCTGTTTTTATTTAAAAGAATGGTTTTACTTACTACTCCCTTTTAGCTCTCCTCAACCCATTTTGGTCAGTCTCTTCTCACTTTCTTAATGACATGATTTCAGAGTAAAGCCTTGTCTAAATATTCTATGAGGGACTTTCAGCCTACCTTTGTTCTAATACTTTCAGTTTGTGTAGAAAAAACCAAGAGGAACACTAGAATGAAACCAGGTTGGCTGGGGAAACTTTATTTAACTGTTTTAAAATATTGCTTAAAATGTTTTTCCTGTGTTTCATATTTTTGGAATACTAAATGGCACAGGCTTATTGAAATCCACCCAATTTGAATAAGACTTCTGAAATGTATGTTTCTACATACATTGAGAATGTAATGTCATTTTTAACAGCTAAACATTCTTGGAGTCTATCTCCACTGAGCATGTACCTATTTCTTACATCTTTTAGTGCTGATCTAATAATCTAAGCAAAATCTATGCAAACTTTCAGAACTTGGTGAAAGGGTTATTAGATGAAATTTCTGGATGAGGAGTATTCCTAAGAGCTGGCCAAGAGATAAAATAGGGTTAAGCAGTAACACAAAGTTAATTAACAAGAGACACAGAATCCCCCACACTATCTTGAGTTTAAAATTTTTTTCCCCTAATTTTCTGCCCTTGAAAGCACAAAGTAGGAAACATAATAAAACAAAACCAAAACAATTCCCCTGACAGCAAGCCATGATAGTGCCTACTTTGCCATCTATCACATTTGATCCTGCTCTCAGAGATTTCAGTGAATATTTTTTCCTTCTATTTCAGTCTCCTGTCTTTCAGACTCTTACACCGTTTTCATCACTTTGGCAAGTGTTTCATTTCACTGATTGAACAGAATTTCTCTGTACCTGAGCTTACAAAACGGGCTGTGTTCTGTCACTCATCAGCTTCAGCATGCATTCTGTATAGTTGCACTTTTTAATCCTTTCTTCATCTTTTTCCTATTGTAAAGAGAGCATTTTTAGTGGTAGCCACATTTCTCTGTAAAGGTTACAGGCACATGCATGGCTTTTGCAAGTGTAAGGGTAGTTGTTGTCATTTGTTTTGCTTAAAGTGCTTTCAGGAAACTAAGACATTTCAAAATACAATTCTTTCTCTAGAAACATTCCTATTCTTTTTCATCTCTACATTCCTTTTTTTTTCATCTCTAGAAAGAAAACATAACCATTTACATATTTTAAAAAGAAAATACCTGCTATATAAAGGACAGTTCTTTCATATGTTAAGCAAGATCAATCCATTTTTACCATATTTTTGGTTCCAGAAAATCAAAGCATTGTCTTTGAGAAATTCTTTGCAAGTGGAGATACAAGAACCCCCTCCACAGCTGCTGCTTCTCAATAGCATTGCTGTATCAGCAACATGCTTAAACAATCTGGGATGACAGGAATGCTATTTCCTTTCTCTCTCTAGGTGGGAACCACTCCCCACTCT
>NW_010512504.1:0-22690 GCF_000687285.1 Phaethon lepturus | reverse complement strand
ACTCTTTCCATAATTAAAGAGAGTGACCCCAATGTCAGCTGCCTGGGATTCAGGAAATATACCATCTTTTTGTAATGACAGTTTTAGCATTCCAGGTTTTACTACACGAAAGTGGGTTGTTTGTTTTGTTTTTTTCTTTTTTTTTGTGTGTGTGTGCGTGTGTGTGGAAGGGGGACCTGGTTTGTGTAATCAGTATTTTCACTGGGATAACTCTTACCTTGTTTTTAACCAAGAAGGAGTAGACAGCAATGTGCTAGCTTGGTTATTAACTACATTCACAGTGGACTTTTCAAGTGCTTTTCACCAGTAGTACCTTGGTGCTCATCAAATATAGTTTTATATCTCCTAAGTCATAAGAGGCACATCAGGTAAAGAGTAATCTCACAGAACAACCAAAAAAATCTACGTGTGATAATTGAGTGAAATCACGCTAACTTCATTCGTTCGACTGGCTGATGACCAGGAAGTCCTGTGGTGATGACAGTCATAGGCTGACTTGCATTTTACCACAAAGATACTGTGTCTGTTGACCAAAAGCTTTCTTCTCAGCCCTTAATATGCAGTGACTTAGGCATGCTAAGTTCCATCTCCATACATTGCTTCATTTGTTTTAATTGTTTCCAAATAAACTTGTACATACGCCAAGTATGACTTACACTTTTTAGATGCATGTGAAATCAGTGGGCCAGATAGCTGCATTATGCTTATGGTAGCAAATAATGCAACTTGCTAAGACAAGGTATGCAGAGCAAAACAGCCTTTCTGAGGATCAGGTGTCCTACACATGTCTGGTTGTATAGCCTTAATGCTCATTAATTGCTAAGGACTGTGGAGAGATGTCAGTCATCTGACCTAGATGCCTCATTCCTCTGAAAACCTTCAAAGCACCTGTCTCTCATAGGCTGTATTGATTAGATGCAAGACTTTTTGACTATATGATATGCAGAAGTTTACATTTGAAAGACTGGTTCACTAGGCTTTTCAAACATAGATGAAATTCATATAAAAAAATTGTATGAGCTGGAATTTTTATTAAAAATGGTGTGAAAAGATCTTGCAGATGAAGTCAGAAATGTAGCCTAAAAGCTTTAGTCTATCTTTTGGTTTATGAACTTCATCTCTTAGTTCTCACTTGGAGAAAATACTGAAAATTGAGGTGGCAAAAGAGAGAGGAAATATTAAGTGTATCTGAACCCTAACTATAGATAAATGAAAAAAAATATATGTCAAATACTTGCAAAAGCCATGTAGTATTTAGCAAGTGAATAGAAAGTAACTCAAAAGATCAGCAAAATAAAATGTTTCCTATTCTTGAAGAAAAAGAGAATTTTTGCTTGAGAAATAAATGCAAATAGTTAATTTTATCCCTCTGCAACTGAGAAACAACTTACCTCTCTACTAGGCATGCAGAAAGAGGAAAAAAAAACATTGCTTGGATTATCTTGTACACACCTAGCCACCAAGATCTCAGATACTTTTCTTCTGTTTAAGAATAAAACTTTTGAAGACTAGAAAGAATAAAGTGGGACACTGGATTTGATAAATATTTCCAAATTAATCTCCTGTACAGGACTTCTTGAACATTCTTTCATTGAGTGCTTTCCCAGAACCCTACGGTTACAAAACTGAAAGTGTATTTACAATTCAATTTAGATGGACCAAACTATTTTTCTGAAGTTGACCTTTGCAAACAAATTGCAAGTGGAATACTTCCAAGACCAAATAAAAAAGTAAACTCAGTTCCTCAACTATTATCCTTTCATTACAATATAACTGGACTAGATTCAGGCTGTACTAATTGGTACCTGCTTGTTATAGAAGTTGGACTAGCAGCCTCACTTTTGCAGCAGCAGGAGGAAGAGTTTTTATGAAACTAATTACAGCTATCAGCAGTGGTTCTGTTTTAAATGGTCTATGAATTAGGCAGTCTCCTAGAAGCACACACAAGCAAATTTGCCACTAACAATGAACAGCTCTGTGAAAAGAACGCAGTATAAATTTACTTAGTCCATCCTGGGATTAGGCAGACAGCTCTACTCTTATTTGGCCTCTGAAATAAATTTCAGTGGAAAACTTAAGAGGCTTTTCCCTAGCAAAGTGAATTTTGCCAAATATTTGGTGCCTTATTACAATATAGACTGTATTCCAATTCCAATTACACTAATGCAAACTGTGAGTAACTTCATTGTGCTCGCTGGAATTACTCTAGATTTACAACAGTGTTATCTGAGATTTACGCCTCTATAAATTAATCTAAAAAGTAGTCACATGGTCTAGCTCTTGTTAGCTTAATAGGAAAAATATAGTTGCATAAATAGTTGATGTCTTTCATACTAATTTGGGAACTCCTCACAGTTGCTTACTTACCCATTTATATTAATTTACTACACCAGAAACATGTCCAATTAATAAAAGATGAAATTCACTCACCGTTCATAATTAGCTAAATGTTCTCCTTGATATTAAACCTATCCCTACATAACATTTCTCTCCCTGCAATGTTTGGTACTATTCTTAACACCTTAAAGATGGTGGAAGTTTGTTATATTATGGCATCTTGCTTCTAAGGCTGCTGAAGTAACCAGCTTTTTTCATACTGGTGACCAAACAAATCAGAGCTAGCAATTATAACTTACCTAGCAGTGAAACCACAGACTGTGTGTATTCAAGGAACATGCATTGTGGAAAAGGACTGTAGTATTAATTAAAATTGTCACATGGGATACAGTTCTCAGCCACTCTATATTTCTTTAAAAATCTCATTCCTGTTTAGTATCTAGAATTTTCAGTTACAGTTACAACTAAGACAAACCATGTTTTATTTTATGTAAAATGGGTTGCTTCTAAAACTTGAAGCAAATTAGAGGTGCCCTTTATCCCCCTTCTTGCATCTTCCATTGATTTTTTATTAGCTTTTTCATAGGAGAATTTCATATAACAAGTTGCAGAAGAAAAATCATGCAAATTATAATTACACTAAATTAAGCTGTTCTCAGCTCTATTAGTGAGCTAAGGCCAGGTTGAGTTGCCTCCCAAAGGCCCCATTGTTCTCTTCTAGGCAATGAAGTAGTTGCTCCAGAGTCATTACTGTATATGAGACAAGTTGCTGCAGTTCCCCTCAATGAGGAACCTGACCCAAGGACTTTGTAGCAACAAATCATGAGGTTTTATACTTTAACTCTTACTCCTCTGAGTCCAACACAGTAAAACAACAGTGATGCTACTGCAGACAAGGGCTTTCCTAACCTACATGTGGGGAAAATGTCCTTTCTTAGAGATGATAGTCATGCCAACATATGGGGGTAATAGCATGTCAAACAAACCACTCTTGTTTATGATCATTTTAAACATGTACTCCAAAATAAAGAAACAATGTGCACCAAACACCACACCTGCCCTGGGGGGAAAAAAAGAAAAAGAAAAAAGGAAAAATAAAGAAAAAGAAAAAAAGAAAAAGAGAAAAAAAGAAAGTAAATTTCAAATGAAATATTTAACAGGAAACACAGGTGATTTGTCACCACCTTCATCACAGTATGACTACTTACACAGGTACAAAGTTGAAGTTTAATGTTGCTACTTTGGTTTGTAAGTATATAGAACTTTGTGTTCTCATAGAAAAAATATGGTGTAAAACAAGAAAATAAAAAATTCAGCAGCTATAGATTCCTGAAATTTTGAATTTTGAACTTCTTTATTATTTCTTTCATAAAATTAATTAAATTGGAGAAATAAGATGGAGTAAAGAAAGCTCTTTTCCTTTGCTGCTTTGAATGCTACTATGAATCATATTTCATGTTCTGTTCCCTAGAGGTTGTTATGTATGTTTGGACACCAGAGAACAAACTTCCCTTTTGTCTTCCTGACAGTGGGGCAATGAAATGAAAAAAAAATTTTTCTTTGTCTCACACACATGTACGAAAGCACAAATATACCCTGGTTAGGTAAGGTAAATTCTTAATCTTTCCATTTTCCCCTGAGGTTTAGAAGTCATGAAGATAGCATTGAGGAATGCTTTTTTTTCCCCCTTTTATACTTGCTGAAGAAAAAGATGTAGGGAGAGTTCAAGGACAGATGTCAAATGTCTTTGAGTTATACAATATTGCTGCACAGTATTTTGGTCTGGAGGTTCATCGGTGCACTCTCATTACAACTGTTTTAATTGTTGTTGTTGTTGTTAAGTTGTTACTTAGTTGCCAAGGTCAACCCTACATTTATATCTATATAGAGAGAGAGAGATAAAAAGTGTTTCGGTTTTTTTTTTCCTGCTTTTTATATTGTTTGCAAAACTGCAAGGATGGCTACAATTCGAATTGCTCCAGAAATCAAGAGTTAGCAAACAGCTAACTAATGCACTATATCCAAATGCTTAGTCTGTTTGCATACTCCAAAGCTTCCACCAGCTTCCAGAACATAGACAAAGTAAAACCTGGGTGCTGGCTATGCTTTGGAGAAGTGACAACTTTGTGAAAAATTGTGATTAAAATTAAACAAATGGGGCAAACAAAAGCAACTGCAAAAATTACCAAGGGCCACATAGACACAAGATAGCTCTGGGATATTTCAAGTATGAACAAATCAGTATTATGTCATCTCATGAAAATAAACTAAACACACTTTGGCTCTTGTACCTTAATCAGATGGAAAAGACTTGGTACTAGACAACTAAAAAAACCTATTTGTCAGTTAAATTATAATGGTACTTTCTCCTAATTTAAATGAATGTAAATGTCATTTCTTAGCTGGAAACAGTTTAATTTGCCTGCATAGTTTAGGTCAGTTAGACTAGTGAAATAAACTGTGCCAAAAAAAAAAAAAAGGTTTTCTCTTTTAGTTTAGTTGGTATAAAAATGTAATTTTTAGAAAAGGAAAAATCACATGTATTATATCAGAAAGGATTTGTGGTATACATGTGGTCAAAACACTTGTAAAGATCTTGAAAATAACTAGTAAAATAAAATTTGAACATTGTAATTCTTACCTTACAGTATGATTTAAATTACAATGTTCAACATCCTTTATGACTGCGGCTTTCTATTAGAGATATTAATTTACTTGTACAGTTGCTTTCTCCCCAATTCCATGACTATGTTAACTGAATATTCCATAGATAATAAAATGGTTTTATTACACCTAGTTTATGGGCAAGGAGCTGAGGCTCAGAAGATACGATGGGTGGATTTATCATACATCACAGATATCCAATTGTGAAACTGTGGTGGGTTGACCCAGGCTGGATGCCAGGTGCCCACCAAAGCTGCTCTATCACTCCCCTCCTCAGCGGGACAGGGGAGAGAAAATATAACAAAAGGCTTGTGGGTCGAGCTAAGGACAGGGAGAGATCACTCAGCAGTTACCCTCATGGGCAAAACAGGGCAAAAAACATGGGCAAAACTCGACTTGGGGAAATTAGTTTAGTTTATTACCAATCAATTCAGAGTAGGGTAATGAGAATAAAAACAAATCCTAAAACACCTTCCCTCCACCGCTCCCTTCTTCCCATGATCAACTTTACTCATGATTTTCTGTCCCTCCTCCCTCCCTGCAGCACAAGGGGACGGGGAATGGGGGTTGTGGTCAGTTTATCACACATTGTCTCTGCTGCTCCTTCCTCCTTACACTCTTCCCCTCTCCAACATGGGGTCCCTCCCACGGGAGACAGTCCTCCACAAACTTCTCCTATGTGGGTCCTTCCCACAGGCTGCAGTTCTTCAGGAAATGTTCCAGCCTGGGTCCTTTCCACGGGGTGCCGTCCTTCAGGAACAGACTGCTCCAGCGTGGGTCCCTCACAGGGTCCCAAGTCCTGCCAGCAAACCTTCTTCAGTGTGGGCTTCCCATAGGGTCACAGCTTCCTTCAGGCATCCAGCTGCTCTGGCATGGTGTCCTTCTACAGGCTGCAGCATGGAGTTCCATGGGCTGCAGGGGCACAGCCTGCCTCACCATGGTCTTCACCATGGGCTGCAAGGGAATGTCTGCTCTGGTACCCAGAGCACCTCCTCCTCCCCCTCCTTCTTCACTGACCTGGGTGTCTGCAGAACTGTCTCTCTCACATATTCTCACTCCTCTCTCTGGCTGCAATTGCTGTGCTGGTTTTTTTCCCCTCCTTTCTTAAATATGTTATCCCAGAGGGGTTACCACCATCACTGATGGGCTCGGCCTTGGCCAGTGACAGGTCTGTCTTGGAACTCACTAGCATTGGCTCTGTCTGACATGGGAGTAGCTTCTGGTATCTTCTCACAGAAGCCACCCCTGCGACCTCCCCACTACCAAAACCTTACCACACAAACCAAATACTGAAACACAGTGCAAACTTGAGATGATCAGAATATACATTTTGTTGCTATTCATTGCATACGTAAGGGACTTAAGTCTTCCGTATTAAAATTTCCCAGGCATCCAAAAAGTGTATTTCTTGACATGCCCAGAAGTCTTGACAGTGCTTAAAAACTTGATAGATTACCTTATGCTAAAGGTCTCTAAGGAAGTACAAACAAAATATTTATCTTCATTTCACATCCATGGACTTGCTCTAGTAGATGTTCCCAGAACAAACCTGATAAACCACACTGTGTGCAAGAAACAGCTGCCAGCTGTGGTGCCATCAACTATCTCCTAAGAAAGTAATGAGAGGAAAACTGTCATTCAGATATGAGATACAGAATTCAAATTATGTTTAATTTCCTCTTCTCACTGGGGGAATTTGAATGAGTGGCTCTGAAACACTGGGGTATGCAATAGTATGCAACATAAAATATACGGTAGATTCAGCTGGGATATTTTGTCCTTTCAAATCTAATTCAATTTGTACAAAATAATTAGAAAGAATAAAAGTAGCAGGTTAGAGCATGAATACAGGATTGGGCGCAAACAGGCTCGAGCACAGATTGGCTTGACAGCGTGAGTGTACTGCTGTGGTGCTTTGTCCCCATAAACACTAAGCTCAAGGTGGCTCAACGCAGCTGCCACAGGCACTGGGAGAGCAACCTCAGGTCTGCCAGCAATTGGTTACGGATCTATAAACTGCTGGTTTTTATACTTGCTAGAGGGGTTATCCCACTCTAGCATTTCTTTAATGCAGAATACATTTTTGAGAATTAAAGAATAGATTTGAATCTCCTGATTCCAAACCAGTAAATGACTGGTTATGACTATCCAAAAGGAAGTTCTTTCTTTGCTTTTTTGTTTGTATCTGGGGCAGAAAGATAGACTACAAATTAGGAGCAGAAGAACTCTGTTTGCTTTAGAGTTATGGAAACATCAAAGCCAATATGTTTAGCCACCAGCTAAACAAAAGCAGGTGTCAAAAGGAGAAAAATATACCACAAGTGCAGGAGTTACTGTAAAAGTCAGTGTTTAGCCTTGACTATGTTTCAGGGATATTTCAGCTACTTCCTATAGCAATCATGAAAAATCTATGTGTATATATACATATATGTGCTACCTCTGTTCAAAACCTACTGCTTGGTAAGGTGTCAACATACCTGAGAATACTTTTTTTCCAATGCATTCTTTTACAGTTTACAAGGATGATTGCTGGAATTAAGATAGGAGATGTCAGCCAAGCTATACAATGAGATTTCATTGCAGACCGTGTCATCTTTCTGACATTTTTCAGGTCTCAGCATGTGCCAAATTCTTTCTTGGCACACACTAAGATACAGGTTCTAGCATCCTTTCATCAGAAAAAAAAAAAAAAGGAGATGGATATCAATGAACTACTTTTCGGAACCCAGGAAAACAGACACTCAGAAATTGAGTAAACCAATCCAGCTGACCATCTCTACATATAATTGTCCTTCAGCTAAAGCTCTAATTCCAGTGGGGAAAGAACTCACTTGAAAACCTAGACATGGGCTTTTAAAATGTCAAAATGTAAAGCTAAAAAAAAAAAAGCAAGCAAAGAAAAAGAAGTGAACTTGCAAATGCTATTTTTGCTGACAGCTTTAAAGAAGAATAACACTCCTTTTGACCTTGACAATTATCAGTTTCCTATCTGACTTTTTTTGTGTCTTGCTAGGTTTTACAAAGTTTCAACACTATAGAAGATAAATGACAATGAATGGAATCAGGTGTCCTTCAATATTTCTGCAGTGCCCAGGGGTTCCACTTATTTTTAGTATACTCAGCACAGAGATGGGCTGTGCTAAGCACTTTGTCAAATTTGTAGTCAAGGTGCCAGTGCAATAATCATCTTCTGTGTAATTTGCCTTACGGGACAAAATTTTTTAGCCAAATATCCTCTCTTCTCCATTCTCTTTTAGTAAAGCTGAGCAGCTTTGAGCGAAACTGAAAACCTGAGCAAAATTATTCCTGAATTTCTACTGTCCTTATTTCAGTGTACAAATATCTTAAAATAGTTCTCAAGAAAAAGAACCACAGGGAATCCTTCTTCTTCGATGTTTCTGTCTGAGGCAAAACCAGAAATATTAAAACTGTAAAAATAATAAACTGGAAAATGTATCATCTTCAATGAGAGATGACTGAACTACACACCTTGACCAATAATTCATTCAAGAAATTTTGCTGATATCATAAACTATGAAAATAATAATGAAAGTATAAAGCAAATAAATAAATAAATAAATGTCTTCTATTGGGAGCCTGAGAGTTCTTTAATGTTATAGGCACAAATCATCCCATAGAGTGTGTGTCTCTATATTTCAGGGTGTATGTGCTTTCTTGGATAATTTCCAGTGCTGTGGTATCTCAGATAACTTCCAGCACTATCCCAAAAACTTTGACTTGCCATTTAATCCAGAGATTCTCTCTTGCTATACTTTAACATATGCAATATATAAGCGTTTTTTTTTGGTATACCATAGCTATATCATGCTGGTTAGCTGCAGTACAGCCTTCAAATTATTTCAGACATTTTGAATTGAAAAAAATGAACACACAGAAAAACTAGCTATGTTTATAATATAATTTGAATGTCATACATATGAGCCAGCGAAGAGGCAAATCCAATGACTATATGGCATGGACTTAGCTAATCCTTCCTACAGGCAGCTAGCACAGTGGCTGCAAACATGTCTAAATCATTTGCCAGGGATCACTCCCTCAAACACATTAATTGAGTAGTGTAGCTGTGTAGATGTAAATGCTTCTCTCTTAAATGGCTTTCTCTTGTATATGAGTATTTTACTTGGTGTTCACGTCAGTTTATCTGAGATGTACATCTCAGAATCCTTTCCTGTGAGCAAGCATTGCATCCATTCTTTCAATAAAGGTAGAGTTTTTCTCTCAAAATATAAACTGTGCTTATTTTTTATATAAGTCTATTTGATTCATAAGTGGACAATGAGGAATGACTGCTTTCCTTAAACTGCTGGAAATCTCCCGCAGAACTGTTCTATCAAACCAAATGTTTGTTAGGTCTGAAGGTAAAATGACTTCCATTCCTTCTGTATTGTGAATTAAAAAATAATGGATTTGGTTGGTCAGAAAAACAGTACAAGAGCTGGCTGACAAAGCAGAGAATGGGAAGAAAACTTTTACTTCCAGCTGAAGTGCCCAAATAAGTAGGCACTGCTCCTCCCCTCCCCATGCTTTAAAAAAGTTGCCATCCACACATTTTATAAGATGACGAACTCTGTCAGTATGAGTCCCAAATCAGACTGGGCTTTGCAAGAGAGATGGATCTACTGTCTGGATAGGTAGGAGAGGGTCACAGAGTTTCTCAAATGAGAGAAGCTCTTACAGACATGGAAACAGAAGATAGCTAGGATATTCTGAAGCTAACATGGAGATGATCATTGCAGTTGTGAGTGCCTTAGTTCTGCATTGGTTTCACTAAATCTTTTACTGTTTTCTGGAACATCACTGGTTTATATGTCAGTATGTGATATTAATTTGATTGCAAGAAGCTAAAACCACAGTCAGTTTCATCTTCCACAGTATAAAATTCACATTCCTTCTTTCACAGTCACAAGCTAGGCTCACCCCTCACTGATCTCATGACAATATGAGCTCTGAGTCACATTATACAGCAAAACTATGGTTCAAGTCAGTAGAGCTGGCATTCATCTCTCCTGACTTCTCAAATGTGATTAATCTGGCCTGGTTTGGATGAGATGAATCACCTTGTATCAGTGCCTGTTGTTCTCCACTGATTGCAAAAGAACTCTACGTAATCGGCTCAGGTGCAGATTTCTACTCTGTGGATGCCTCAGGTTAGGTGAGATAAACCCCGGTTGAGTGTTCTGTTCGTTTCAGTAAAAACTACAGTCAAACGATGTACGTGCAGCAGAGGCTACAAAGCCTACCTTTTTGCTTACTCATTCCTCAACAAAAACAAAGGCTTCATCAATACATCTTCTAGACAGATTTTTGAAATAAGTACTGGAAATCTCTTTCCTAGAAAAAAAAAATGATAATATACAAACCTCTGTGTGCAATAATGTTTGTGTTTTTTTGTTTTTTTTTTTCCAGAACATTGTCAGCCTTAGGTAACTGTCAGCAAGAGTTTGTAGTTCCAAAGGAGGATCAAAGAGATCTGATATAATGCATAAAATGTGTATGTTTCTAATACATTACAAACATACAAACTGCAGTGACTACAACACATTTAGTGTCTTATTATGATATGCAATCGGCATTAAGTCAGACCATTTGGTTTAGTTTTGGAGTTTTGATTTAGAACATTCTAATTTAGGTATTGCCATGCTGAACATTAGTTTCTAATCTATCTGAATCACTTTATTCATCACAGTGTAATTAAGTTTTTCCTACTGTATTTTGACCTACAGTGAGACCTTGCTGAAAGAATAAAAGTTGAAGGGGTAGAAGGATTGACAGATTGTCATCACCCTCGCAGTAATTTTCAATTCTTATGCATGAATCTCATGGCAGAGCATAAATTTATTTAATTTAAAAAATGTAATATATATTTATTGATAGCAGAATGCATATATAATGATTTTGGAATTCTGAAATCTATAGAAGCTGTTGCCTAGAAAAGAATACTTTGTATATAGTGCCTGTAGATATGCATATGTACACATATGCACACAAACACACATGCGTATATGTGTTTGTATACTGAAAGATGGAGGGAAAACAGAGACATTTCTTAGGAATTACAAATGAAAGTTTAATCTCGACAATGACTGTTCAAGAATCAAATCCCTTCTCTGGTTCCTCAAAAAGCCAATTATCAGAAAGAGTCTCTTTTGCTGATGTCATTAACAGATAGACATTGATGACAGTTTAACTTGGTTCCAACACAGCTCTTGGGCCACAGCTGCTTACCAGGCAATCTAAGTACCACTCGAACGCTCAGTTGCAGATTGACCTTGTGGTAATTGAGGTTATGAAAAGGCTCTTGTTCTCTAAAATCTCAAATGAACACTTCTCCCTCTGGGAGACAGCAGGATATTCAGTGCTGAACCTGTAAGATTCTTTCTGCTGCTCTGGTCTGTGCTGAGGTCAGGATGAGAAACAAATGTCTGTGATGGGATATGAGGAATGTAATAGAGTAGCAAGTTAAGATTAAATTATCTAGACTGCAATTATTTCCCCTTAATCGTGTCCTATTCTGCCACCCCCAAAAAGACCTGCTAAGTATTTCAAAACATGTATTTTTAGCACTTTTCTCACTTGTATCAAAAGGAGTACTTTGTATTCTTATTCTTGAATTTGTTTGCATTTTCTCTTAAAATAAAAACAAGGGGAAATAATGACAGGTTAAAATCTCATTTTTTTAAATCACAGAACCATCTGCTGAAGTTATCAATGACTTCACTTTGCAGCATGAGCCAGCATTTGAATATCTCTGCCCCTGCCAGTAATTAACATTACAGTCAATGGGAATTAATGTTGAGGCTTTCAGAGGAAATGGGGGTAATTAAATTAATCACAAGAAGTACACAACAATTATTATTATAATTTTAAATCTCAAGTCAATTAGCTATGCTAGCCACTCTTTTTGGCAAAAGCTCATTGTTTACAGTAGCTAAATATAAGATTAAAATTAGTGATGGCAGAACATATTTTAGCTACTCAACTTAGGCCAAGACTTACAGTATTGTTTTGATTTAAATGCTAGATACAAAATTAAGAGAAGACTGTTAAGAGGCAGAACCTTTTTTTAACAATCTATTAATAATTATTAGGCCTGAATGTCCTACTGCAGATACAAAAAGTGTTAACTCCAAAGAAGCTGAGGACAGGCACAGATGCTAAACATGAAAACGTGATCAACAAGCACCATAAATTTAACAGTCTGACTTATATGAAGATTTTGATCCATGTAACAAGTATATTAGTATACATTAATCATTCTTAGACAGTCACTATCCTGCATAACTAAGGGTTTATTTGAAGTCAATTATTTTAAACAATTGTGTGCCAAAATTTTGTTGTGATTGCTTAATTTCTTTAATCGACCTTACCCTCTAGATTACATTTGCAGGCATTCCTATGCCATAGTTTTAACAAAGATTTGCTTGGAAGTATGTAGTATTATTCATTTTAAAGCAAAAAAATATAAATTAATTAGGAAAACAAGAATATAAGGAACAGAACTGCTGGTTATCATGGTGCCTAGGCTACAAAGCAGTTGCTTTTCCATCCACTACACCTGCCTGCCATATAGGCAAGATATTTTCTCCATAAAATATTGCCCCAGTAACTTTGAATCTAGACCACAAGAAGAAATGACACCCTGACCTCCTGCATCAGAACTTGGAGGATGCAACTTCCATTGTCTTCTAAGCTCAGCAGAAAGTGGATGCCAGAAACACCTTTCTTCTCTCATTCATCTTCCTGCGACCCTTCATATTTTTCAGTTAAGATTTCATGAAAAGTTGCTCTTGGCAGGAGTTCATCTAAAAAAAGAGTACACTATATGCCTGTGTGCACATGTGAACTACCACTAAAATATTTCAAGAGAACAGCCTCTTTTTTTCAGTCTTCTTGGAGGAATAAAAGAGTTTTTGCTGCTACATCGTAATCCATATGCTGATATGGACAGTACTGATATTTAAATCCATTCCAAGCCCACTGAAAGAGGGCAGATGCCATTTGTTTTTCTGGGGGGATATAAGGGGTTTCAATTCTTCATAGTAGTAGAAGCATAAGTAAGCTGATTGTACCTTCATGTCAGATATAAAGATAATAATGCTGATTTTGTCCAGAAATATTAATTTAAACTTTTTTCTAAGTGAAAGGGTATCTTATCCAAAAGGAATTTTTTTAGTGAAAATATTCACTCGGACTGAATTTTTTCAATATTTCTTTAGAAAAGTTATCTTTTTGTTCTTCTTTTTTTACTCACTACTGTTCTCAAAATACTTTTATGCATTTCATGTTTAAAAATTGACATATTATGACATATTTCATGTCTTAGCTTTTACTTTGCTTCCTGCATTGCTGCTTCCCTAAATCTTAGAAAAGTTTTAACATTACATTTGTAAGAAATTAAATGTTAATTTTGCCAAAATAGTCTTTATTTTCCATGTGAAAATTTTGTTAACTTTGAGTGAAATTTCATATTTTGGCAAAATACAGCAAGCAGAATATATATTCTGGTTCTGTTCTAAATTATATCAGACAGTTATTTTCTACGTAGAGCAAAAATTATGGTTTATTGTGCCAATCAGAATCCAGCCTTCATTTTGGCCCCTCACTACAAGAAGGATGCTGAGGTGCTGGAGTGTGTCCAAAGAAGAGCAACGAAGCTGGTGAGGGGTCTGGAGCACAAGTCTTATGAGGAGCGGCTGAGGGAACTGGGGTTGTTTAGTCTGGAAAAGAGGAGGCTGAGGGGAGACCTTATCGCTCTCTACAACTACCTGAAAGGGGGTTGTGGTGAGGTGTGTGTTGGTCTCTTCTCCCAACTAACTAGTGATAGGATGAGAGGAAATGGCCTCAAGTTGCACCAGGGGAGGTTTACACTAGCTATTAGGAAAAATTTCTTCACCGAGAGGGTGGTCAGGCATTGGAACAGGCTGCTCAGGGAGGTGGTGGAGTCACCATCTCTGGAAGTATTCAAAAAACTTGTGGACGTGGCACTTCAGGACATGGTTTAGTGGGCATGACGGTGTTGGGTTGATGGTTGGACCTCATGATCTTAAAGGTCTTTTCCAACCTTAATGATTCTGTGATTCATTTCTTACATTTACAATCCCTATCCTCCCCTGCAAAATGCATATGTACTATCCTAGTTCACAGAATAAACGTTTCTCAAGATACGTATTCTCTTGTCTCTTTTTGCTTACTTCTACCTTGTTCTACATCAGTCTATGAAAGGGTCAACAACATTTAGTTAAGTGAAGATGAAAAATGTTCTTGTTCATTTTTATAAAAAATAGTAAAAGATTCCCCCACCACATGATCTTGTTATCAGTTTACACATTGAAGCATGTTTCAGGAAATTATGAATGAAAAGATAATAAAATGGCTTTTGACTGTCTCAGTAAAACATGCATGCTGCCAACATTTTTGTCATCAATAATTCTCTCATAAACATGGGTCTCTTCTTGCATTATGCAGGCTGTCATGCTTTATTGAACCACATAATTTCACCTAATTAAAATAAGCAGTGTGTAGTTTCCTCCCCCTCCTGTTTTTTTAGCTGGACAAGTGCCAGTAACAATGTTTAGAGTATCCTAAGTGGACGTCCTATTAAATATTCATTCTTATGCTCCTCTTTGCAGTCAAAAGTACAGTAACTCCCGCTGATTTCCATTCTGAATACCAAGATTCACTCTATTTATCTGATGATTTAATGTATAGTAAACAGTCTAGGACTTGCAGTTAAGGAGGCTGGAAAAGGTTTATGTTTAAAATGGGCAAAAAGATCGGAGACTATGTAAAATGGTTGACTGATATCAAGCCAGCAACATAAACCGTTAAGTCTCTCAGAAGTAATTATGCTACAAATCACTACATAATCACTCATCTGCTACTGCACCCGTTTTTTGTTTGGGTATCTTGTCTCAGACAAAATTTTTTTTTTTCCTTTGAAAACAAGATGGCTCCATAATTTCATGTGCACAAAGAATCCAAACTAGAATCATATTCTGGCTGCCATATACCATTTGGAGCAGAAATAAATCTGATCCAACAATGGTGGCAGTCACCAGTCTACATTTGGCAAAGTAGAAATCAGTGACTGCTTGTGACAACACATGCTTTTTATTTTAAGAAGTGACATTTTTAGTTCATTTTATTGAATTAAAGTGTGTTTAGGCATAAATACAGGACAGAGATGGTTTCAAGAAAAGAAAATCAGAATCAAAGAAATGATTAGTGAAAGAATTGTTGAGCTAGTGAAAAAAAGGAAAGGTAACTGCAGTGTACATTTCCAAAAGGGCTTACTGTCACAACTAATATTTTCATCACAAAACTCTGTTTTGTTTTACACACACAGACCTGAAAAAAATATGAAAATAACATATGCTAATACTTTATCAGATCCTGCTATGAGTCACCTTTCTGAAGCTGGCTTTGTAAATAATGGCAAAAGTGTGCCACAGGGCATTCATTTGAGTAATAGAATCATTCAGGTTGGAAAGGACCTTTAAGATCATAAAGTCCAAACATTAACCTAGCACTGCCTAGTCCACTGCTAAACCATGTACCTAAGCACCACATCTACATGGTTCTTAAATATCTCCAGGGATGGTGACTCCACCACTTCTCTGGGCAGCCTATTCCAACGTTTGACAAGTCTTTCAGTGAATAAATTTCTCCTAATATCCAATCTAAACCTCCCCTGGTGCAACTTGAGGCCTTTTCCTCTTGTCCTATTGCTTGTTACTTGGGAGAAGAGACCGATACCCACCTTGCTACGCCCTTTCAGACAGTTGTAGAGAGCGGTAAGGTCTCCCCTGAGCCTCCTTTTCACCAGGCTAAACAACCCCAGTTCCCTCAGCCACTCCTCATGAGACTTGTGTTCTAGATCTTTCACCAGCTTCGTTGCCCTTCTTTGGACACGCTCCAGAAACTCAATTCTTTTCTTGCAGTGAGGGGGTAAAATACTGCACTGAACACAGTATTTGAGGTGCGGCCTCACCAGTGCAGAGTACAGTGGGACATCACTTCTCTAGTCCTCCTGGCCACACTATGCAATTGGAGTCATAAGTTTTCTTCATGCTTAAGTGAGATACTATTGTTCAGGAATAAAAGGGAGTTCATATTTACCATATTGTCACATTTTTTCTGCATTTGTTCATATCCATTAACAGTTTTTACCTTGTAACTGAGTTTAATTTTCAGAAAGATTAAACCACAGATTAATAATCACAAAGAGAAAGCTCAGGAATATCAGAATAATCACTCTTTAGAATGTCAGCTATGACATGACTATCATGAGTCCCAAATTATACAAATTTGGGCATTTTTGAATCCAAAAGAGTGTATAGCTTTCATTCAAGTTCGCAAAATCTTTATGTGTTTACATTTTCTGTTTATACCAGGAGCTTCTGTTGTAACAAAATTTAGTAATTTCTTCAGAGTTTTTAGACTTAGATATGTAACAGAAAACTGACTGCACAGCTGCACAGCTGTATTTTAAAAACTGTAAGTTTTGCTACCATTTTCAAGCAAATTCACTAATTTTATTTAGTGAATAGGAAATTTAAATTTCATCTCTCCATAGTACAATGTAGAGGGGAGTCATTTAAACACTGAAGCAATTTTAACCACCCATACAGGCTTGAAAGTATAATAAGGGTAGGTTTAAGCATATGAATCGAAGTCCAGCAATGAAAAGAAACTTTGGATCATGCATTGCCTTAAGAAAGTTCCTTTACCAGATCTGAAAGACTAAGAGGTCTTGGGTTTTGATGGCTGATTTATTTATTTACTTTGGCTTTCTGGGACTTTTTTAAGTATCATAAAGAACTCATTACATTACAAAAGCATGAAAAAAACCTCCAAAACTCATGTCTGTTTGTGTTTGTACAAGCAATTTTCATTACCTCCTCTAAATATGTATAAAATACCTTGTTAACTTCGTATTTTATTTATGCTAAATTATATAGCACTAAAAAAATAAAAGGCATGGTAAAAGTTGGTAGGGCTTACTATAATAAAATAAATATTTGGAAATTAATACAAAATCAAGAACAGTAATGATATTTGTGAAAATTCAATAGTAGTCTTACTTTTGACTAAGAATGATAACATCACGAAAGCTGTGAGAAAAAATGGACAGGTAAAAATTGAGCCCTTAACCAACTTGTCTCTGCCTTTGAACTCAACAAATCAATCCTGGTCAGGCAATACCTATGATTCAATTACTATTTTCTTGATCCTTTGCACCCTACTGGAAGAATTTTTTTCTTGTGTCATTCAGCTTCATCTTAAGTCTCCTCCATTTTCTATCAACACTTGACTTAAAAATCATTCAGCAACAGCTTTTTTGCAAGCCTCCTCTAGGGGTTTTAACCTTGCCTCTTGGGCAAAATGTTGTAATAAGAGTAATGATGTCCTAATAAAGTTACTCTTAATAAGAACAGCTCATCCTTGCGCTGTGGTGTCCTTCAGAAACAAAATGTTCATGCAGGAGAGAGGCTATTCCTAGTGTGTGATGTTAACTTGAGTGTTCTCAGACAGTCTCCTGTTTATTTTCTCTTTATAAAATGTTCATTTTTCTTTATACTGCTCTTTTCATTCTTCTTCATAAATATTTGCTTCTCTGTTTCTTTTCCCTCAGGGAAAATGTCAGAAATTACTCAGATGTTGTCACAGATGAAAAATAAAGATGACATTATGTTATACAAGGATGTGTTTGGATTGTAATGAGTATCATCAAATGTGGTAAGGAAGGAATTTCCTTTCCTTTATTGTGTGGCAAAGTGACAATGTGTATTACATTGTTTGTTTTTTCCCATTGTTTCTTCATACTGTGTTGCACACAATTTTTCATTATTCAAAACAATAAGAAGTGCAGCACAAGGCATTTTTGAGGTGGTGGGTTTTTTTGTGTGGTACATAAAAATATCTGTGAAAAAACTTTGTCTAACTACAAGATGTGCTGATAACTTTAACTAACACTCATACATGCAGTTATTTCATCACAGAAGGCTTTGAGGTTGACCAGGCATGATTTCCCCTTCATAAATCCATGATGGTCACACCTAATCAATTTCTTGTCCTTAGAAAGTTTGGAAATGGTTTTCAGGAGTATTGGCTCCATCACAATCCTAGGGATTCAGGTGAGAGTGACAAGTAGGATTGAAGATAAAACCACCTGGTCTTCCATGTGCTTGACTCTCAACCCCAGGGCCACAATTAATACATTCCAGGTCTCCTGTGGCAGTACTGTTGGTGCCCACACAGAAGAACAGCAGGGCGTAGTAGAATCATAGAATGATTTAGGTTGGAAGGGACCTTCAAAGCCTATCTGGTTCCAACCCCCCTGCCATGTGCATGGACATCTTGCACTGGATACTCAAAGCCCTGCCCAACCTGACCTTGAAAACTTCCAGTGACGGGACATCCACAACTTCTCTGGGCAACCTGTTCCAGTGACTCATGACTCTCGTCATAAAGAATTTCTTCCTTATGTCCAATGTAAATCTACCCTCTTTCAGTTTGAAAAACCTTGTGCTGTCACTACATGCTTGGTAAAAAAGTTTTCCTCCATCTTTCTGACAAGCCCCTTTAAGACTGAAAGGCAGTAATAAGGTATTCCTGAAGCCTTCTTCTCTCCAGGCTGAACAACACCAACTCTGTCACCCTTTCCTCATAGGACAGATGTTCCAGCCCTCTGATCATTTTTGTGGCCCTCCTCTGGACCCACTCTAACAGGTCCATGTGTCTCCTGTGCTGAGGGATCCAGAGCTGGATGCAGGACTCCAGGTGAGTGTCTCATGAGAGTGGAGTAAAGTGGGGGAACCACTTCCATTGACCTGCTGACCATGCTCCCTTTTATGCAACCCAGGATACAATGGGCTTTCTGGACTGCAAGAACACATTGCTGACTCACGTCCAATTTTCATCCACCAGTATCTCCAAGTCCTTCTTTGCAGGGCTGATCTTAATTCATTCATCCCCAGCCTGTATTGATACTGGGGATTGCCCTTACCCTTCGGCAGGGACCTGCACTTGGCCTTGTTGAACTTCATGAGATTCCCATTGGCCCACTTTTCAAGCCTGTCAGGGTCCCTTTGGATGGCATCCCTTCCCTCCGGCATAACAACTGTAGTAGTTGAAGGGCTGGGCAATCTTGACAAGTCTCTCCACAACACCCTTGATTCAAGTCCCTGGCCAGCAGTAAACCTTACTAAACAGGGCAAGATGGCAAACTTGGACCTCCATCCCTGATGACAGTTACCCACTCCAATCCCTTACTTCTTTCCCCTGGAGTTGCAATGTGGCTCAGGCTCAGCCAGCTCTGGTTCTTCATTGAATGCAGATCCCAGCCCATCATCTGCTACTATAGCACTGACCAGGTGCTTCTTCACTGTGCTCTAGGCCCCTGCCTAACGTCTAATGAAGAGATGCTTGACCCTGCTTAACCAGGAGTGAGGTGGGAAAAAAGCTCTAAGCACATTTTGATCAAGAGTAGCTGACAGCTCTTTACAAGCAACTAGAGTTTGCTAGAAGTCTCAGTCTCCTGTAGCTATCCTTTTCTGAGGTTACTCCAGGAGTCTAATGATCCCAAAAGATATTCCCAAAAGATCCCAAAGCTGCACACAGAAACTGCTGTGTAAACTGCTGCACCTGCTGGTTGTCTCTGACATGGGATTAAAATGATACAATTGCATGCATTTCAATGACACTCAGTGGCTTCCCACTTTGGTGGATACTGAGAAATTCTGAAGGAAATATGGTTTGATCCTCACAAAATGACATTCTGACTTTCTCCTCTGTTTATGGAGGAGTAAATGCCATTAAAATCTGTTGAGTTCTAATTTAGTTACAACATTTATACTAGTGCTTTGGACCCTCAAATTTATTATATATTGGTTATTACTATAGTGAAAGAAAATATGTGTTACCTCATATTTTGATTTACATGTGATATATAGGTGATTTGGGGCATTAGTTTTACTATAATATCCCAAGCATCAAATATACGTTATTATGACCCTGTCACTGATGTTAGGTATTTGGACACTGAGGTTTGATGTAGAGAGACTGTAAATGCTCATGGCAAACTAATATTTTTAAACACTTTTACATTTTCACTGGAAGACACAAAAAAAAGAAGAAAACAAAAATAATTAAAAATTAAAAAGAAAGTGGGTTTCAGTTCGACAGCCCTATTTTCTTTCCTTCTTATATTCAGAATGACCATTTATCTAATTAAGTCTACTAAGATTACCAAAAATGTATGGTAGTTTTGATCTTCTGCTTTTTCCTTAAAAATTAAGCAAAAGAAATACATGCAGAAGGATGAGGTAAAAAATGTGTCAAAACAGAAGTCACCTTCTGCAGTTATAGTATTGGTACATCACCTTGACAGAGATTTGGACCTGGAGAAATCCCACACCTGTTTAAGACGCTCATCTTTGCTGTAGTTTAGCTCACAAGTACACAGACAAGTGTTGCAAAATCTGATTTGGTTAGTAAAGTCCGTTTTCTTTTTTTCAACACACAGCAGACTGTAAGAGAAAGGCAATCAAAAAAGATAATATGGTCAGGTTAAAAAGACAGGAGGAAAAGTGCAGTAGCATGATCAAAGTCACAACTGCAATGAAGGATACCTCTTACCCTTCCTTTAAGTAACCCCAGCTGCCTACACATAAGCTAAATGTCCAAGCTCGCTTTTATGAAGAGAGGCAGCAGATAGAGCCTCAGTCAGTGAAGCCTAGAGAGCTTGCAAGGTGAGGAAATGTGATTGTTTACTTTAGGGTAAGTTAAACTGCTTCCTAGTCTCCATTAACTGTTTTCACCTCATCTCCGTTGCCTAGCTCATGTGTAGGCAGCTCAGCTTTAAACATCTACATTTCAGGGATCTGAATCTCACTTGGACTGTTCTTCATTGACTTGGCCAAAAGTGTTGGTGACAGCAGTGTCATACAGGTTCTTCTATGTTGTTGATCTGTTCTTCTCATTTCACATGATAAAAGGTGAAGGTCCAGCAGAGACTGCTGGCATTTCAGGAGACGATGAAAGTGACAGATGTGACAACAAAGCCTGTTTGTTTTGTCTTTTGTTGGTGGTGTGGGTTTTTTTTGTAGATTTTGGGTTTTTTTGCATTACTATCAGATTAGGAAATATAAAAGGGATTATTAACACTATAACATATCCTCCTTTTCTGTGTTCATGAATAGGGTTTAATTTTAATATACTTTTATCTGTTTCCTGTACTATTCTCCTCCTATTTTACCAGATGATCGTAGTGTCTTTTTTTGACTATTTATGTTAAACCTGAGATTTGGTTTCCTTCCTCATTTTTTTCTTAGTCTTTATTTTTCCTTTTAAAAATATTTTAATGTAATGGGCTGACAGTCTGAGCTGAATGTTTGTTACTTTATACCTTTTAGAATATATAACTTTACTCAATAAATTTCCTAGCTCTTCTGTCCCACTCCCCCAGTTTTTTAAAAGATAGATCCATAGGAGTTTCAAAAAGATTATTTCCTTACATAGATCTAAAATTCATTCCTGTACATGTTCCCACATGTGACTGTGAAACCAAGGTAAAATGTTGCCATAGAGGTATTAATGGTCAGTGAATAGGAAAAAGAGAATACTTAAAAACAGATCAATCAAAAAAATGAGCAAAAGTTGTATTTTGTAGTTTCTAGTTACAATACAGCTATTACAAGAATCACTAGTTGGCACGTTATATATAGTTTTGTGTATATATATGTATATTTTTTTCTTAAAATGAAAAAATAATCTGTTTGTATTTTAAGAAATGCATATTGTTATTAGTCCTCATATATATTACTCTATAGAAATTAAAACTCTGGCAGATAAAAGAGTTTGTCCTTACCTTAAATTATGATATTCAGATATTATAGCCAGGAATTACTATCCTTCCTGAGGCTGAGTTTTGGGGTGTGGTTGGGTATTGTTTTGAAAGCACAGCTTGGGATTTGTGTCCATTCCAGATTGCTTTACGCCTGTAAATGATCAGTTACATTTACACTCCACAACAATGGATATCCAAAAAAGCAACTTGTAATTCTGCTAAGGAAGGCTAGTGATTCTGGACTTAAAAGCAGACTTTTAAAGAGAGTCCCTTGGGAGACAGTCCTGAAGGGCAAAAGGGTCCAGGAAGGCTGGACAGTCATCAAGAAGGAAATCTTAAAGGCGCAGGAGCAGGTGGTCCCCATGTGCCATAAGAAGAGCTGGCGGGGAAGGCGACCGGCCTGGCTGAACAGGGAGATTTTGCTGGGACTCAGGGAAAAGAGGAGAGTTTATCACCTCTGGAAGAAAGGGAAGGCAACTCAAGAAGAATACAAGGATTTCGTTAGGTCAAGCAGAGACAAAATTAGAAAGGCAAAAGCCCAGCTAGAGCTCAATCTGGCCACAGCTGTAAAGGATAACAAAAAATGCTTCTACAAATATATTAACAACAAAAAGAGAGGCAAGGAGAATCTCCATCCCTTACTGGATATGGCGGGGAACATCGTCTCCAAGGACGAGGACAAGGCTGAGGTATTTAATGCCTTCTTTGCCATAGTCTTTAATAGCCAGACCAGGTATCCACTGGGTATTCAGCCCCCTGAGCTGGAAGACAGGGATGGAGAGCACAATAAACTCCTCATAATCCATCAGGAAACAGTTA
>NW_010512503.1:0-11219 GCF_000687285.1 Phaethon lepturus | reverse complement strand
GTCATCAGCAAACTTCCTGAAAGGTGCACTCAATCCCACTGTCTATGTCGTTGGTGAAGATATTAAACAGTACTGGTCCCAATATGGACCCCTGAGGGACACCACTAGTCACCGATCTCCACCTGAACGTTGAGCCACTGACCACTACCCTCTGGATGTGACCATCCAACCAGTCCTTCACCCACCCAACAGTCCACTCATCAAATCCATATCTCTCCAATTTAGAGAGAAGGATGTTGTGGGGGACCATGTCAAAGGCCTTTCAGAAGTCCAGATAGATGATATCCATAGCTCTTCCCTTGTCCTCTGATGTCATCACTCCATCATAGAAGGTCCCTAGGTTGGTCAGGCAAGGCCCCTAGGTTGGTGAAGCCATGCTGGCTGTCTCAAATCACTTCCCTGTCCTCCATGTGCCTTAGCATAGCTTCTAGGAGGATCTGCTCCATGGTCTCCCCAGGCACAGAGGTGAAGTTGATGGGTTGATAGTTCCGAGGGTCCTCCTTGCTACCTTCTTTTAAAACTGGGTGCAATGTTTCTCTTTTTCTAGTCACCACGGACTTCACTTGACTGCCATGATTTCAAATATCATGGAGAGTGGCTTGGCAACTACATCAGCCAGTTCCCTCAGGACTCTGGGATACATCTTGTCAGGTCCCATAGACTTGTGCCTGTCCAGGTTCCTCAGGTGGTCATGAACCTGATCTTCTCTTACAGTGGGAGGGACTTTGCTCCTCCAGTCCCTGTCTTGCAGGGCATCCCCTTGAGAGATATGGGAGGAGACACTGCCAGTGAAGACTGAGGTAAAGAAGTCGTTGAGTACCTCAGCATTATCCTTGTCCATTGTTACCAGTCTGTCAGCCTTGCTCATTAAGGGGGATACACTTTCTTTGACCTTCCTTTTCTGGCTGACATACAGAAGAACACCTAAGAGCCCCTTCTTATTACTCTTTGCATCCCTTGCCAAGTTCAGCTCCAGCTCCTCCTTGGCCCTCCTGACCCCATCCTTACACAACTGAACAGCATCCCTGTCCTCTTCTCAGGATACCTGTCCCTGCTTCCACTGCCTGTGCATTTCCTTCTTGCCCTTTGGTTTGCTCAGCACATCTCCACTCAGCCATGCTGGCCTCTTGCCTTCCTTTCCTGATTTCTTACACCTGGGGATTGAGAGCTCTTGTGCTCTATGGAAAGTGTCCTTAAAGATCCGCCAGCTCTGTTGGGCAGTTTCCCAGGGGGTCCTATTGACTAACTCCTTAAAGAGCTGGAATTTTGCTTTCCTAAAATTTAGCATCCTGACTTTACTCTCCACCTGCCCCGTATCCCTCACAGGACTGTGAACTGCACCAGCGCATGATCACTGCTGCCCAGGCTGCCTCCGATCTTGACCTCACCAATTAGCTCACATGCGTTGGTGACCCACAGGTCCAGTATCGCATCCCCTCTGGTAGGGCTGTCTATTACCTCGCACAGGAAGTTATCCTCCATGGTCTCCTGGATTGCCCACAGCTCACCATGCTACTTTTACAGCCGAGGTTGTGGTGGTTGAAGTCACGCAGCACGTCAAGAGCCTGCATATGCTGTAGTAGGTGTACTTCCTACTCCTGTAGCTGGCGTAGGAAGGTTTCATCAATAGACTCCCTTTGATTGGGCAGCCTGTAGTACCCACCAACCACATGGTTCCCTTTCTTGCTTTAGTCCCTGCTTCTTTCCCATAAGCTTTTAACCTGCTTGTGACTATTCTTCAGAGATAGCTCTTCACACTCTGTCCATTTCTTGACGTAGAGTGCGATGCCTCCACCCTTCCTTCCTCGCCTGTCCCTTCTGAATAGCCTGTAGCCATCGATAGCCTCATTCCAGTCATGGGATTCGTCCCACCAGTTTCAGTAATGGTAACCAGTTCACAGCTTTCTAGCAGCACAATGGCTTCCAGGTCCTCCTGTTCGTTGCCCATGCTGCGTGCATTGATGTAGAGGCACTTCAGCTGAGCTGTCAGCCGTGTCACCCTCTTAGAGGAACACCCCTGTGTTCCTTTGAGGTCTTTCTCTGGTGCAACAGGCTGAGGGGCCTCGCTAGCACCCCGTCCCTTTAACCTTGGTGTGTCATCCCACAGCTTGTCACGGGTAAGCCTGATACTATCCCCACCCTCTTCAAGTATAGTTTAAAGCCCTGTCAATAAGCCCTGCTAGCTTGTGAGCAAAGACCCTCTTCCCCCTTTGAGAAAGGTTAATCCCATCTGATGCCAGCAAGCCAGGTGCTGTGTAGGCCATCCCCTTATCAAAAAAGCCAAAGTTGCGGCACTAATACCAGTCATGGAGCCATGTATTAATAAACTGGTCCCGTCTGTTTCTTCCTGTGTCACTCTCTGCAACTGGAGGGAGGAAACAATAACCTGTGCTCCAGATTCCCTTATCAACAATCCAAAGGCCCTGAAGCCTCTTTTGATCACCCTTGGACTATGTGTTACAGCTTTGTCTCCACCCACGTGGAAGAGCAGTAGTGGGTAATAGTCTGAGAGCCACACCAGGCTGGAAAGATTCCTAGTGATGTCCTTAACCCGGGCCCTAGGGAGGCAGCAGACTTCCCTGAGAGAAGGGACTATCTGGTATGTTGGACTTTCAGTTCCTCTCAGAAGCGAGTCGCCTACAACTATAACCCGTGTTTTCTTCCTCATGGGGATGGTTGTGATGCAGTGGGGTAGGCCTTTCTGACCTTGGCAACACCTCTGGTGTATCTGGACCCTCACTAATGGACTGTCCTTCCACATCCAGATCCTCATACCTGTTATACAGAGGCACCTGGGGAGGCGAGGTGGGCAAGGAGGGGGTTCGCCTGCTGCCCTGAGCATGGACTTGCCTCCATTCACTCCTTTCCTTTAAGCTACTGACTTCAGCCTGGCAGGGCTGTACAAGGGGGTACAGGACCCCCTTGATCTTGGTTTTTTTCTCGAGGCTGTTCCTCCTTCTATCTCAGGGAGGGCAGAGCACGGTTCCGCCAGTCCATCTCTCTCTCAGATTCCCTGATGCTCCTTAACCTTTCTACCTCATTTCATAGCTCTGCCACCTGGCTGAGCGGATCATCCACCTGGTCGCACCTCACGCAGCTGTTCTTGCTACTGCCATCGGTTACCAGTGAGAGGCCCTGGCACTCCCTGCAGTCTGAGGCCTGGATGGCTGCATGTTTGCGTGGGAGCTCTGTGTGGGTTGCCACATCCATTCTGGTGAGTGCAGAGGACATGGCTTTCTGATGGGTGGCTACCTTAGCTAAGCTCCTTCTGAGGGGGTGATGACCTCTGATTGAACTCACCTCCTGAGCTGGTAGGGCAACTACACCCTCTCTGCACACTCTTCTGCGCAAGCTGCTGTGCCATGCCCATGCCCTGGCTGACACACCACCCTCTGTTTGCCCACTCTGGTCACTCTTGCTCCCCAGGCTGCTTTTTTATAGGCATGGGAGTGGATGCCATTGCACTGGCAATGCCCAGGCCTCATCAGCATCTCCCACGAGAGCTGCCAGCCCCTGGCAGGTCTCTCCGCTGCCCTGCCATTTCACCGACAGCCTTCCTTATGCAGAGGCAGGTTGCAGCAGGTCATCAGTGTCCCAAGTTCTTAGCTGGGAAAAGTAGGATGTCAGTGGGCTGTCTTCTTCCTTTCTCCTTTAAGATTTACGTGGGACTGTTTTTGTGTTTTCCAACTTGTTCTTACACCTCTCTATCTTTATTCATGCATCTGCAACTCCACCTTACTTCTGAATTCACTATATACAATATTTTATGTAGGTTAGATGCTTGTTCTTTTTTCTCTTTGGTACTCTTAAAGCCACTGTTTCCCAGCTCCTCGATATGCATTTCTTTAACTGACCTCTGGTTTATAGGCCTGGTGTCTCCAGGGGCAGCCTGTACCCTGACTTTTATTATCCTATACTCCTGTACCTTGCAACCTGTGTCTCTACTTTTCAAGGTGCCTGTTATAACAGGACTGTATTCCTCTGCACTGTGCATTAATCATAAATACTTCATTCCACACAGAACAACTACTTGTTTCTACTACTTGTAAAAAACTAGGGTTATAACTTATGAAGATAACCAAAAGTAAAGCAAATTAGGCATACCCTATTTGGGTAATAATAATTATTATTATTATATATAATATAAATACCATCATTATGGTATTTATAATGATAAATATATCACAATGATAAATACCATCATTAAAAAAAAAAAAGGTGTTACAACAAAACCAAGTAAAACCAGAGCTTGAGTCAGGTCATCCAAAGTCTGACAAGCCTCAGTCCTGAGGCCTTGCAAACTCATGACAGTGACTATGAAGTTTAAAAGCTGGGCTAAAATCTGAGTTTGAAAAAAGGGCTCTTTTTAAGCTCTAGTAAAATTGCTGAAGAAAAAAATTGAGAAAAAGCAGTTCTCTCTTACTGACTTCCTTAAGGGTTTGTTGGAGGATCTCAGAAGCAATATTTCCTTCCCAAGTTCCTTAGGACACCTTTGTTTTAGTCAGTCACTTCACTGTGATTTATTTTACTGTGTGAAAACCAGAGTCTGTCATGAAGGATGTCTAAAACACTACAAATTAAATGGTGCTCATAATTTTTTTCAACTTTGGGGACAAATATCACTTTACCTAAGGTAGTCTTTCATTTCAGTGCTGTGACAATGCTCAAATGTTTGCATCTAATATGAGAAGAGAGTAACAACCAGATCCTAAGAAAACTGTCTGTGCATACATCTGACTCAGATTTACTTTGTCTGTACAAAAGTAATTGAGTGTTCTGTTTTATTTTGTATTTGGCTCTTTTCTTATATCTCTGTAGGCTTATACACAAAGCAAAACATTAATCCCAAGCTCACCCTGAGAGTGCTTGCAGTTGAACAGCACAATATATACTACTTTTGGTCTTCATGGTACTGTGGGTACCTCTGCGTGGTCCTGCATTGGGCACATAGACCTCTCAATAACAGCACAACTTCTAGCATGAATTGGTTTTGGTTTATGTTGCTCAGCAGATGGATTTTATCTAAGACTGCTGTCTTGGACTTGAGATTAATATCATAGGCTTGGAAATTAGTATAATTAATATTATTATATTAAATAAGTATAGCAGCACCTGTTTTCTTGAAGAGCCAAGATGATAGACTAGCTCTCATTTTTAAAGAAATTTTTATCATTTATTAGACATGGAAAGAATTTTCTACCATAGGGGCAATAGGCAGTGTATTTCAAGGTCACTTTGTTCATTTATTAAAAAGACGGTCTTTTTCTGAACCAAGTCCCAGTGTTCAAAAATGAAAGCTCTGAACACGTATCCCCTAGTGAGTGATGCAGCTGTGTTCTCTCATTCCTTTCCATGCAACACAGGATTTTTTTTTAGCTGTGTTTTGAACACTGTGTTAAACCAGTATGTAAGATCACAATCCTGACAACCTTCATAAATGATGAAATCTACATTTTAGAGATTTTCAAATCAGGAGAATTGAGTTACTTTTCCCATTGAAATTTTTTTTTTTAATTAATTCATTCTTACTGTGTGTTTCAGTAGAGAATATTATCAGGACCTATTCTGTACAGCTTCAGAGTCTTGGCTAGTCAAATCTGGATCACTGATGTCAATCTACAAAGTAGTAGTTCTTGAAATCTGTGAAGACCCAGGCTCAAATTTGAATAGTGAATTTTGTCTTTAGTTGCTACTGTGTCCTAGTCAGACATCTCCTGTATTACTCACATTTCATTTCTAGCTGTTTCTTTTCTAATTACAATACTCCAGGATTTTATCATGCCGTGTTCATGTTACAATAATTACCTAGCACAATGGGCATCCTTTACTGGAGATTCTAAGCACTACATAATGCAAATAATAAATAATAGTATCAGCAGCCTGGGAGACTTGCACTATATTCCAGAAAGAAGATCCTAATGACTAAAGTACATTTGGAACTGAACATTTACTAAGTCTGCCTTAAGCTTCAGTAAAACGGATTCTGTGACTCAAATAAATACACAGCTTTTTCAGGTAAGTATTGATTATTTGTAATTAACTAATGTCTTTTGCAGGAAAGCATGTCATACTTTCTGAACCTTCTGTTAATTCAGATAGATAAGTTTTGTTTTCTCTGCCTAACTTAGAAACATAACACCCTTTCTCTCCTTACTCTCATTTATATTAGTTAGCAAATAGTTAAAAGTTAGCAAAATAGTTGCTCAGATTGTTTCTGTATAATACTAAGTCTTTCCTGTGTTATATTCACACTGGAGATGCTTTTAACCATTTCAGAGGTGTAAAGATGCTTGTATTCTCTTCATTGAACGGAAGTGTCAAGACTTATTTGAAATCAAAGGCTGAAAAGTGGTTATCTTGCAGCATTGCAGTGGATTGCTAAACATCAATTATTCATGAAGACCTTGAGCCACTTGAGTAAATGATATTAAAGGCAACTGCTGTGAGAAGCAAGCTCAGGAGGGACAAATTCTATTTATGATGTCATGCCATGAGGATATATGAATAAACCAGTAGTGACAATCAATTTCATTTCTCAAAAACAGATTACATGAGAGCATGGTCTTAAGGACAGCACTTACTTAAAGAGGAAAACATAATCCACTATTGAAATAAAAATTACTTTTTGTTCACTTTGAATAGAGTGAAACATTAAAACTTCTTAATTGATTTTAGAAGAAAAGGGAAACGAGATGTTCTATGTGATTAATATATGTTGATTTTGCCTCACTGAAGTGTTTACTTATGAGTCCAACATTGCTGTCACAGACAAAATGAGTCTATTTGTCTTACTTTAGTCTCTGAAGGACTGTTGCCAACATCAGGGATGTACTATGTGCATTTATATTAGCATATATATGTATACATACTGTCAAAGGAGACTGCATTTCAGGATTGAGGAAAACAGATTATAAATAGAGACATTATCGTCATGGTGAATTGTCCTACCTGATTGTAACGTGGCCCTATAATCCTACATAAACAAAATGTTTACTGTATAATAGCAAGCAAATGCATTATCCTCTTCTATAGCAGTGTGAGCTTGGTTCTGCCTCCCATGACACAGGTGCAGTTGCCATTGAATTTATGCTACTGAGGACAGGGCTAGGTCTTTTATGAGGAAAGCAGGTGCTTCATATTGACAGAAGATCAGTGATCCAAATAAAATTGCACTTTGAGTTATCCGTGTCTAAGCTTATGGTTCAAACAGCAGTAATAGTCACTCAAAGTTCTCATTCAACAGGTTGTCTTGTTGTATGATGGCTTAGATGTATGGTGGTAGTAAAAAAGGAAGGACCCTTCCTTTCCTTGTATATCTGGTGCCATTACGGTTGTGTAGCAGGAGAGGAGGAATCTTCTGGAGCAGAACACATGCTGCTGCTTAGAATAACACCACTAGTTTCTTCCTACAGTCTTTCAAGAAACAGTGTGCTAGGCATAGACAAAATTAGTCTCAAAATGCAGTATTTTCAATAAAGTTTCAAAAGCAAGAAGAGATCCCTGTCAAAAATACCTCAGTACTAAGTATAAAAGTAAGCAGATCTGTGATCTCATCTTTCATGCAAATATCATTAGCCTGTGATGATTTTAGCCTTTCTTTATTTGGATATTATTGCTTAATATTTTCTTGTTACCTTCATGCTGGTTTTCCTGTTTCTCAAAAATACTTAGAGACAAGACTATGCATGGTGGTCTTATTTGCTAAATAGCAAAATACTTGTGGCAGTTGTAACAAAAATCTGGAGAACTCAGAAATAGGTATTTTCATTGTCTGTGTTTTCCAGTAGTTAGATTTTATATTGCCTTGAAATAAATTTAAAAATAGCATTCATATCACACTAAAATACAGTGAAATATGTCTAAAAGCATTTTTATTAACCAATTTGTCTCATACAGGTGGCAAGTCAAATTAATTGTAGTTCTGTTGCAGACTTCACAAAGCGCCATTTAATTTATTGGATACCTCCTGCCATGTAGAAATCACTTGTGAAAATACTATCTTTTAACCATGCTATTTAAAATTTGAGGTTTCAGGTCAGGAACTTTTTTTCACTTTCTGTGTGCGCTCAGCACTTGTAACACTGATCTTACATTGGACCTATAGGACTTGTTACATGAATAAATAATAGCAACATCAACTGCCTAATCTTGATGTACTGTAAGAATAAGTAGATGTGGAGAGATTTAGGGCAGGATGTGGACGATGATTAAGCCTTTTTTATAATTTTTATATACAGTTAGTAGAAAAAATTATTTCCAAATGATGCATTGTATAGAAATGATAAATTAATTTCAGTGATTCATAGCTGTGTTCAGATTCATGGATCAGACTGCCCACAAGTTTTCAAAGAAATATTCATAAAATGGACATACCTGCTCATACTGAGAAGTACCATAAGATTCAGTATGTACTAACAAATATTCTCCACAAAACTAGCTGTGTGTGTTAGGCTTATGTTCAGAATATGTGCATCTTAATCAGGGAGACAGATTCAACATTATACGGTGTATTATGATATTGTGTAATGTATTCAGTACTAGACTCCCAAAGAAAAATTCACACACAAACCACTTCTTTTTTCATCTGAAACATTCAGTGAATTTTTAAGGTAATGAATGTATTTGCAGAAATCAACTCCTGCAAAATTTCGTAACCACAAAAAGCAATAAATTCATGATGAGTTACTCATTATAAATAATTTAGCCAACTAATACATTTTGTGAATAAGCTAAAGGCAGAGAAGCTGTAATACAGTATTACTACTAACGTTGAATTATACCAGTTAAGCATAAGTCTTAGATACTGATAGGGGAATATTTGGCAACAAGAAGAGCCCCAAAGTAGTAATTTAAAAGCAAAATGGCTTTATGTTGTTACATTTTTTTTTTATTTTGAAGAATTATTTCTTTTACCTAGTTACTCTAAGACAAGGAATTCACCATTTTGTGATGAATGATACTGGAGGGTTCTTAACTCTAGTAAATTAAAATGGTTAGCTATTTTAAATGCAATATTCTTTAAGGAAAAAAGAAAGAAAAACAAAAAACACATTACATGGACAAGTAAACAAAGATGTGAAGTTGTGAAGTAACAAAGAGCATAATGGCAGCACAGAGAATATAGAAACAACAAAGCAGAAAGTTGTGTATAATGTTTGTGTACACAAATCAGTAACTCCACTGAAAGTATTTAATAGACATACTATGTGCTACTTATTGAAACTGCACCCCATCCAAGTACAAAGTTTTAATGAAGAAACCAATCACAACCAAGTGTGGTCTCAGATTCAGGCATCCTAGGAAAACATGCTTTCAATGTTTCATACTGCTGTTCCACAGATCAGAAAATCATTTTAAGCTGTTTGTTTCAGTAACATTTCTGCACCAAAACATGTTTGCTAAGTACCACTTCTAAGGCATCTTCCTTGCTAGTTATGCAGGCATATTTGTGCTTATTTAGCGTTTGATTTGCACTTTCATATTTTCTATATTGACACTAGTATTTATTTCAGCGGAGTAAACCTAAAATCTTCTGTGCATTTGCTCAGGGAAATAATGCACAGCATCTTCAGGATTAGCTGCTTTTGTACAAAGTATGCATTAAAAGAGAGACTGCAGGATTTCCTTCACACTGCATCAACAGGACAGTCAGGGGTCATGGGGGCAGCAGGAGATCTGTGTGTTCTTCAAGCCACATATGGTAACGTGTTTGTGTCACTACAGTCATTCTAATTAAGACACCTCATCTTCCCTGTTCCTGCTTCCCATGCTTTAAATTGAGGCATCCCCATCCTTTATGCTTCCATTGTCTGTGCACAAATTGAGATTCTTCAGCTTCTTTGTATGTAACATATACTTTTATTTTTTTATTTGCATACTTCTATTTTAGTTTATATTGCTGTGCTACAATCCACTAATGGCACCATATTTTTTTGCTTTCCAAATGCACTCCCTCCCTTTGCTCACCTTGTACTCTGCAATGGGTCTAGCATAAAACCTTGAGATCTTATATCCATTTGCATGGCATTCTTCTTGTTATTTACAAGGGCTCAAGCATGTTTGTGAAATCTGGTAATTTTCATTTAAAACAGATTACATATTGGACCATTGCCTTTCATAAATTCAAAAGATCTGCTTAGAAAAAATATATGGACTTGAACTGTTTTTAATTTCAGAAGACCTGAATGAGTGTCCCAAGGCAAGTGTGTTCATCATCATCAAGTGGTTGCTTAACTGGAGAAAATATTAAACTGGCCAACAAATTTAAAAACTTTTGGGTTTGTTTTTTTTTCATTTACTGTCAAATTCATCCATCCAAAGAGGGAATTTTAAAAATATATATGTGAGTTTATCAGTCAATATATTCTGGGTTTGATCCCTTAAGGCATTGAGAATTTTACCCAAATTTTAGAAACTGCTTCAGTTCACAGTTATTCTCGATCATAGGAGAGATTCCATAAGGTCTGAAACTCCCTGGTCTTGCTTCTTTGCCCCAGCTAGAAGAATAACCTAAAAGTCACTCTATGTGCATAGTCTTTTCTTCCATATAACTTCATTGATGTAAATGGAAAGGCAGCTTGGGCCCAGTATACTACGAAGGCCATTGGGCTCCTTTCAACTCCTGTTGCACACTGCTGATATCCACGGCCCTTCTAGGTAACAGCACCCATCTACAGGGCTGTATTTTATAAAAACCATTATCAAGGCCCCATTTAAATGGTGTCAGTTGGTATAGTACAGGCCCTGAAGATTTAAAGCACTAAATGCAAATGAAACAATGATAAAATATTTATAGTGTGTAATCTCTGTATGTTCGGTTCTAAATTGTTTGACAGCCAGCTAGGCTCTGGAGGACACTGTAACTGTCTTAAGTATCCAACATTCTAGCAGGCTCGGTTTTATTTTCTCACTTGTTTTCCACGCTTTTAACCACAGAAAATCCGGGGAAAGTGGAATACTGTGAGCTTTCTGTTGGGAGTTGTGTACAGTTTTAAAACATTATCCAAACCTAAAAAGGAAATACAGTTAAGATTCCAAAGGTGTATTACTGTACGTAGGAGAAGGGAAAAAAATAGGCTCACTAGAGATGAGCCTAGGGGTGGCATGCCAATGTTGGGGGAGAAATCGATAGCCCAGCTCAAGTGCATCGATACCGATGCACACAGCATGGGCAAGGGAGGTCCCAAGCGACTGGAGGCTTGCCAATGTGATGCCCATTT
>NW_010512502.1:25936-27530 GCF_000687285.1 Phaethon lepturus | reverse complement strand
AATTAGGTAGGTCATCTAAGTTGTCTACACCGATTGTTTTTGCTTCTGGTTTTGTGCACCACTTTAAAACTCTTCCTTGATTTTGCTGTATGAGATGTGACATAGAAGAAATCTGTCACACTTTGCTCTTTCTAGATGGATGCCTGTGCGGCTTCTGGTTTTCATAGGCAAATGTTTTCCGGTGTGTGAGACCTGAACAAGATGCTGAGCTCTGATGACAGGTTGCTGCAAAAAGCGTATGATTTGTACGGTGTCATGGCAGTTTAATTCTCAAAGTTGAGGGGATTTTCTTGTTAGCAAAACCTGCTTGTTGTCTGACATGAGGGTTCTATGGACTTACTGCCAAAGACATGGAGTCATACTCTCAAAAGGGCTTACACATTAGTGGTAGGATTTTTTTTCTCCTAATGATTTATGACTTAAGTGCCGAAAATCCATTTTTGAAATTATTTGGGCCAGAGTCTGGGAAGTATTTTGGAAACCAGAGTTATAAAGTAGCTCAGTATGAAAACAGTTCACAAATGCTTCCAGATCTGCACCATGGGACCATTTTGGAGAAATGAATTTGCCAACACTCTTGAGGTCTCTTTAGTTTTCAAAAATTCAGGAGTGAGGAAGGCATTATTTGAATATAAAGTTAATTTCAAAGCACTGAAAAAAATGTAAACTTCCTCTAGAAGCATCAGAATATGGTTGCGATTTCAAAAGAGGAGAGGAAGGAGGTTTGTTTTTTACAAAAATATGAAAACTTTCATGCAAGATATAAACTAGTTTCTTTGAAATAGATAATCTAGTCTCTCTTCCTCACTTCTCTTCCCATGGACTCCTGGGGCAAAAAAAATGACTGACACAGCTAGGCAGGGAGCGATCACCCCCAAGGGCTGGGTAGGCAAGGAGGCAGGATGGCCTCCAAAACCAGGAGTGAGACCATGGCATGATATTGCCCAGACCAGACCCACAGCAAACAACATCCCTGCAGCTTCTAGACCTGTGATACACCCCACTTCCCCACGAGAGTGAAACAGCCTGGCCAGGCACTGACTAGCTGTCTTAGCCGGGGGTCATGTGGCAGCATGGCCCTCCTGTGCCATTTGATGTTCCCTGCACTGAGTACTTCACCAGCACCACCACACGCAAACATTTGGGCTTAGCATTTGGACATGACTTCCGTTTACTCCTTCAGGTTTGTGACACTTGAAAGTCCCAGTGTGTTCTGCTAGCAGCAACATTTGAATTGCTTGTGCATGCATTAATGGAGATATCTATCAGTTTCCACTGGAAGAAGTGCTGTGCTAAGTGGCAGAAGAGCCAGCAAAAACAGGCCCACATATTTTTAGTCACCCTGGGATTAATTCCCAGGCAGTCTTTGTTTACAGTGCTTAAATATAGCATGGAGCAGCCATATGGAATAGGGATATTCCTCCTGACAGCTGCTCTGCTTTCCTCAAAGCAATGGAGGGAGCGACTGCTTCAGAATAACACCTGCTGCATTTCTGTCTCCCTCCAAACACCATCACAAATGCAAAGGAGACAGTTACTCCAGTGCAACCCCTCTGCTTTTCACGGCTCACAGGGGTCAGCTGGGGTCAAGTGT
>NW_010512502.1:2797-25905 GCF_000687285.1 Phaethon lepturus | reverse complement strand
GAATGCCCCAGGCAAGGACCTCAACTCCCATCCCTGGGGAGTCGCAGTCGAGATCTGGGCTCATCATTCACCTCTCAGTACTATGAGGCTGATGAACAGTGTGTAGATGATGCACATGTTTGTTCCTCCATTCATCTGAGGGAAGCCACTTGTTTTACGGTGTCTTCATTGACCTACCCATCCTCTCCATTATGTTCATTTACAACATTGTCATTTCCTAGGGCAGAAGACAAAAAGAAATTAAGTTCATCAGTGGTAACCATGACATCTTCTGAAACTGCTGGTCTGTATCTTACATATCTGAATTTTAAAAACTGATGATATTTGCTCCTCCCCCAACTCCAGTTAAGCCCTGATCTCTGAGCCCCCTTTGATCTCATTTGCAGGCTTGGTGTGCAGGAAGGGTTTCTTTCATTCTTCCCTGACTGCACATACAAGATCAGAGATTCTTCTAGCCATCTCACTTCTAGAGAGGCAAAACTACTCAGGGCCAGATGTTTGGAAGATCCCCAATATTTTAGTCCTACACTGAGGAGTCCAGCTCTTCAAGAGTGTCTGGCACCTGCAGCTTTTCTTAAGATGGTGAAGAAGAACCAATCACCATGCCAGCAACTTTTACAAGACCTTTGCTAAAATATTGTCATTCATATCTGTGCAGTGACTGGCTGGGTGGCTCACCCTCGGTATCATGGTAATTGCTGAGGAACAGATGAGCCTAATATGTGCCATGTGGGTATTGAGTTTTCCCATTGTATTTTCCTGTCCAGGATTGAGGTGCTGTTAGCAAGTAAAGGTGAGGGCAGTTAGGAAGCTCTGGATTCTTCTCATTAAAGTGAAATGAGAAGCAAAGCCTTGCTCTAACCTGTGCCTTTGTCATGGCACTAGGAGAGCAAGTGGGCTGAACTGCTGTGTTCCTGCAGAGAAATCCGTGAAGCAGCACAATAAGAGAAGTGCGTGCGATTGCCTAAAAGATTGCAGATAGTCCAGAAAGGTGGTTGATTCACTTCTCTTGTCATCACCCTGTTTTTATTTCATGCTGGGGATACAATGCAGAGATGTATCACCCGCAATCACAAGCCATATCATATACTTTTTGAAAAAGCTTCCTCACAAAGCAATTCTCCACCTACTTTGCCAAGATGAGCATTGCAAGCCAAATCTTCATTCTCATTCTAAAAAGCCTGACATCTGACCCTGTTGAAAATTTAACATTTTTTTTTTCCAAGTTACGTTGAACTGCATAATAGAGGGGACATTGTCAAAAGTTGCCATAGAAATGGGTAAAGAAAGCAAAAATGATTACAAAGAAAGAGGACAGATGCCTCCAGGGGCCCGAGAGGTCATAAAACCCTGTCCCCTATCCTGCTGAGCAGAATGGAGTGACCTTAGCCCTCAGAGGTTTCAGGCAACTTAGAGAAATGCAGAACAAACATCTGAAAATCCCTGAAATGCAAGAAGGGAGGGAGTTTGCCTCTTTAGCAAACAGATCAACACTGCAAATATTCCCAGATGCAGCTGCCTTGAGTTAGGCTGTGCAGTCCAGAATGGGATTTCCTCAAGGAACATTTGCCCTGATTTACCTGCCTGAACCACAGACACTTCCCTTGGTTTAAATGGGCTTCAAAGGTGTTTTTCCTGTCCAGATGAGCAGACCAAATTTCTGTGAGCTGGCTACACATGCTGGTTGGAGACACTCTTCTCTAGTCAGCCAGGCCTAACTTTATGTTAACCATGAAGTTTCTGAAATGGTTCCTCCCCATGCAATTGCTACAGACTAAATATTTAACGTAAGAAATTATTCTAAGCTGTTCTGCAGGTGACTTTGCAGATGATTCAAGTGATTCCAGCATGGATTCACAAAACTCTGGGATTTTCACCTTGCTTCAAGTCACCAAATCTCCAGAACAAACTTCTCAGTTCCTTTTTGTGCTGTGCTGGGACCATTGCATCCCACCAGCCTGTAGTCACCTTTCTTTAAAACTCCCAAGAATTGTCATAGTCTCCTAGAGACATGAAGGGAAAGAATGCATTTTCTAGGATTAAATATGACGTATAGCAACAGGGTTTTGACCTGTTGGATGATTTGGGTTCTGGAGAAAGGAGTGGGGAAGGCTTATTGCAAAAGGAGGAGCAGTATACAGAAGCTCTGAGTTTCATCACAGCATTTCCTTAACATCTGTGGAGGTGACTTAGCACATCAGCGGGACTTCTTAAGGTCATGTTTTCAGTGTTAGGTTATGAAAAAGAAGCACTATGTCAAATCAATGGCAACAGACACTAGAAATGAAGACAGGATAAGTGACTGGATTGGGGCCTTTTGTGTGTAGAAATGTCTGGGTCTGCACTTAAGCCAGCATGGGGATGAGATGGAAGAGGACTAACCTGTTGAATCACAGTGGACGTTGGGTCCTAAAAGGGGAAATACCAGCAGAAAACTGGAAAATGTAATGTGATTAGCTAGACTGGCCTCTTTGCTACTGCAGGGACAGGCCAATCAGCTCAGATTTCAACATAACCATCAAGTACTGCCAAACGATGGATCAAAATAAATTTCCGCTCACTTGAGATAAAGAAAAAAAAAGGAGCACCCTTAGCATTTTCTACTTCCACTGCCATTAACAGTAAATAAGCATATATCATAGCAGCATTAGGTGTTTGGCTTTCAGGTAAACCATGGACAGGAGTAAGGATTAACAGTCATTTGAATATGCTCCTTACCTCCATTTTTAGGTTTCTTGCCATTCTCCAGTTGTTAGATTCGTGCACTACCACATTCCAGAAAAAGTATTAAGCTATTCCTAGTCTAACTTGAAAATCAAAGCAAAGTACAATGATGCTAAGAAATCATAAGTACTTTTTCTCCCAAAATGTATTTCCCACAAACAGATTTTACTGACTTAAGTACTGCATGCATGAATTCTGGCTGTGAGATTTAATAAATGCCCCACAGACTGGTTTCAGTTTTCTTGTTTTTCTCCTAAAGGTCTGTGCTGCCTCTACCTTCAGTTGAAGAGGATTTCAGCAATTCCAGTGCAAAGCTAACTCTAATGCTGTTTTTTTCTGAAGATCTGTGATCCTCCTTGTGCTCACCTGCAACTTCAGATGGGTGTTACATACTCCTAGATAAGTATCAAGTAGAGCATTTTTTTTTTCCTATCAAAGAATGCTTTTGGGGGAAAAATGGTGATCTGGTAATACTACAGTATTTTTTGGAAAAAGAACCTTTCCGTTTATCTCCACTTTTTTTGATTCCAGTGAGGAGCTAGGTAGGGTATGAGTTACAGGCTGATAATGGTCTAGATATCTCAGGTTGGTATATTGGGTTTGGTTTTGGGGTTTTTTGGTTTGTTTTTTTAAAATTTTTTTTAAACAAGTACTTCTGTCATCCAATTCCAAGTGACTGTTCCTTTTCATCTTACTTTAAAATGTCTTAAAACCTCCATTAAAACCTGAATGAATAAAAATCTCAGAAAGTTTGCTTCAAAATATTTTAATTGACTAAAACTTTGAATTTTGAGTTTATTTTGCATCAACCTGAAACAGAGATTTTCTTACTTCTTAATCCTGAGTAGCATGGAGTTGGTACATAGGGTCTGATCGTTCAATCTCTCTTCCAACATGAGACTTAAAGGACCATCATATAAAACTATAAGAAAGCAGATTCAAAAAGGAAACCAAAGGAAATGGTTTTGGTTCAGGAAGTCTCCAAGTCTCAGAGGATACAAGTATTTGATGAATATATTTCATTGTATGTACAAGTTTCGTGAAATGAATACCTCGTTTCACTTTATGCCTCCAGCAAGCTAGACAGAAACTTAATTTTAGTTTAAAATAGCTAGTGGGTAACAGGTCCTTCTAGTTACTCTTCAGCAGCTCTCCCTAGTCCCAGTACCAGCTGCGGTGTTTCCACTCTTTTCCGTGCAGAACTGGTTAAACAACCCACAGCATCACAACTGAATTAACAGGCTCTGTCTAAGGATTAGGAGATTCATTACCTCATTGGCAATTAGTTGTACATTTTTTCATCTCTCCTGTTTCTGTAAGAACAAGATGGGACGTGTGACACACATCCGTCGAAGCTGGACTCCTCACAATAAATGTCCAAATCTTCTTTTCTTCCTAAAAGAAAGCTTATGAACAAAACATCTTGTTTCAAGTCACTGAGAAATCCTACTAACAGACTGCTATCATGCCAGTTCCTTTAAGCTGAATCTGACATCTCTCTCTTGTCTAAATGACTGAGATTTTCAGATACAAAAAATTGATAGGCAATCAAGAATAAAAATACAGAATAGCAACGTTCAGTAGTACTTTCATAATCATACAGAAAGACTGAGCCTTACAAGGCCAAAACCTGTCAGCAGAGAATAACAAGCAACACTGTCTGAATTTTCAGGGAAACTTAATGAGAGGGAGAAAGATCTTGCCATCAGGAGAGGGAGCACACGGGTGTTCAGCAAGAAGAGGACGAGCCAGTCTCAGTTAAGCAGAAAACGTTTCGCTGCCTGCATTTGGCACTGACACTTTGGTAACATTTGACAGGTCATTTTCACCAGATTTCCTCAAATCAGTGTCAAACTAGTTTTCATTTCTGTGCTTGTGAAGACACAAGCACAAGTGCACACAACTATTTCCATATGTTGCATTCAAGATACACTTATCAAAGGTTTTTAAAAACTTCTGTAGAAAACAGTGCTGAAAAGCAAAATATCTGCTCAGGAAACAAATAGATTTGATTTTGGAGCGGAAGGTAAAAAAGATGAATATCACCATCATCTGCACACGTTTTCTGCTGTTCAGAGCAGATGCACACCAAATTCTTTCCTCCCAAAGTTAAAATTCACAAAACCAAACATCCCTGCCACTAAACCTCAGCTCCAGACAGAGACCAAGAAATACCTAAATTCAGACAGCATCAGCTGCTTATGTGTTATTGATTCCCAGTCCTACATTTGTTTTAAGCACAGATCAGTTTAATCCAGGTGAGCAGAAAGGAAACACAAGGCAGAATATTCTCAATTTGTTCAGAAACAGGTATTTTCTAGCTGTCTTTGGGTAGGCAGCCTGCAGTCTTCTCCCTCAAGGGACTGAGGAGTACAGTGCACTGCCTTGTGGGGAGCCTCATGCTCTCAAATCTCTGGAGTGCTTTGGAAAAATCGTCTACAGAAACATTAAGCCTGTGCTTTTGGAACTGCTCCTTAAGAGACCTGAATGCTCACTTCCTATTAATTTTCGTTCGTTTCAAAGCCCCTGGAGAGCCAGCAAACCTAGTTCCCAAGGGAACCCCTGAGGACAGCTTTGCGCAAACAGTTACCTCTGAAAGCAATTTGCCACTTGACACAGACCTGCAGGATGAACCTGTGCTGCCATGATCAGCTTGGTTTTAGAGAGTCCTTGGGTACTACAGGCCCAACAGAAGTTACCTAATATTGAATATTTCAGACTATCTCATCAATTAACTAATGATTAATGGGAGATAAGACTTTTAGTGTTTTCCCTCCAGTTATGGGCACTGAACTCCTGAGAAGCCGATGCTGGAATACCTTGGAAATGGTTATGCCCAACACAGTGCTGCAGCATCCCCTCAGCTAGATGTACAGCCAGCCTCACCTTCACGCTGATGCAATAGCTACGCCCTACAATGTCACCCTTCACAGCAGAGCCTGGTGTATCCCCTAACAAGCCAAATCCAGTAGTAGGGCTGCCCTGCCGTGGATGAACAAGCATCCACAGCCCCCGACATGGGAGCTTGCCCCACACAGAGCTCCAAAATCTTGCTGCAAAGCCATGTGAATGTGCTACCCTGCTCCCATATGCATCTGAGGCGCAGGGATTATTAAGGGGAGACACAGTCATGCTCTAACAAGAGGAAAAGGCCCATCCTGCTTATCCAAAAAGCAGAGTGACGCAAGACAAAACTGTCTACAATCCCTCGATAACGGGTTCAACACCATTTCCAGGATTAGAGAGTGTCACACTGCGTGGCTCTGAATTATGTGGAGACAGCAAGCATGCTGCAGGAAGCCTTATAACAACAATCACAGAAAATACAGAACTTAATAAAAACAAGGTTGAGAATTTTGGTAGCCCAACAGTAGTCAAATTGAAGAAGGTACTTTTTGATGCTTTGTATGTATGCAGAAAATAAACAAATGTTCAGTGATTGTAATAGTTAACAAGTAAGGCTCAACAATCTAAACATTCGCCAAACTTTGAAGTGAGTTACCCTTTAACCTTTGTCTCTATTTTATACATTTTATAGCTATAATTTGTAGCAGAGATACAGTAGATGAAGCAGTACTAGTTGATACTTGAAGCATAGTATTATCACTAGATAAAATACATTTGAAAGGACTCAATTAAGATTTTTAGAAACCATGCCCTGAAATTAAAGCTATCGAAACATCTTCTGTTACAGACCCCACCAATTTGAGGAATTTTGTTGCCTAGGCAACCTGGTCGCAGTGTTATCTCGGACGGTTCAGACCATGCTTGCTGTTTTAAATAGAAATGCCACCCATTTAACGCACAACTGATTTTTAACAAAAGTTATATATGTGTAATACATACCAACAGGCCATGTATTTGTTTTGCATTAAGAAACCAATATGCTCGTGGAGTACTTGCAGAGGGTGATGTGAAGTGTAAATCTAAGAACGAGTGAACAAATATGTAACGGTGCCGAAATAGCAGTAAAGCCTGATTAGCTGGGTGGGATTAGCAGCTGCATAGAAAGCCCCACATGTATGAAACAGCCCTGCTGATCTTATCACAGAGATGCAAGAAATAATCAAGCAGTGGTAGAGGGGGTGTATACAGCTATTTTGCATTGCTTCATTATATCCAATTAGAAACTGGTCAAGCAAGTGAATCAAATGACTTTACGTTGCCACTTGAAAAGCTACCGGCTAAAGAGAGAACCATGCGGCTGCATGAAAAGATTTCCCCATAAAAAACACTCCTCCAATTCCAGACTGAATGTTTTCTTCAGGAGTGGGAAGTGCTAGCAAATGGTGTGGGGTTACACCTTGCTGGATCCCTTGGCAAAGGCATCGCTGGAAAACAACCTGGCAGTGGCCAAGCACATTAAAACTAGGTGTTCGGTGCAAGGCTCAGTACCTTCTGTATAGGTGGGTATGGCAGATGATGATTTCTGTGAAGATACTAAAATTTCCTGTGCAAAGCTGCCCAAAAGATGTAGAGCAGCTACACTCTCTTGCTACAGGATTGTGGGAAGGTATACAACATTCAGTTCTAGCTAAACATTTCAAACACTGGCCTGAAACAAGGGGCACTCCTGCCTGATCCATAATGGCCTTGTCAGAAGGAGGAACAAAGCTCAGCAAAAGATGTATATCACGCCTTGTATTGCTCAGTCATCTGGATGGCATATTTGGTGTTGCATTACCAGACAAATACCCCCACTCACTGCTTGATTGCAGTCTTGTCATTGCTAAATATCAGCAAACTCAGCAAAAGATGTATATCACGCCTTGTATTTCTCAGTCATCTGGATGGTATATTTGGTGTTGCATTACCAGACAAAAACCCCCACTCACTGCTTGATTGCAGTTTTGTCATTGCTAAATATCAGCAAGTTCACCTTCTGAAGAAGTTGGAGCTAGAAGACCTGACTAGAAGACATCAGAGAAGAGGTTGGGCCATTAGTAACCACAATGACTTGTGGGAATTGTATTGATGGGTGCTGCCTATGTTGAAAAAAACAGGCACTGGAACAGTGAAGCTGACAAGGGAGAATCAACTGTCGTGTGAGTTTCTACTTACCAGAGTAGATACATGATCTTTACAAATGTATCACTTAGACAAGTGATGTCAAGATAAACGCTTATTGGAAGGCATATACCTGTTTAGCCCTTTGAATCAGTACCAAATCCCATGTACTGCCTTTGATAGTGGAGGCTTTCCACGTGAAGACAGAAAGAAATGGATAGTACCGAAGCAGGAGAACTTAACCTAACTCTGCCTTCCATAGTTTTTAAATGGCAAGTTTGGCTTTCATACAGCCTAAATTAGTTGTCGGAAGCCTTGTATATCTTAAAAGATGTCAAGAGACTCAAGGCTCTTGTAGGCAGAATGAAGGAGATACTTCAGAGAACCTGAAGTATCCCTGTGTAAGCATCAGTTAAATGCAGTGTAAGACTTCACAAGAGTGGTGACATTCCAGAAATAGTTATATTATTTTCCAGTTACTTTTATATACTGTCAGATATTTTATGCCTGATACTTGGATAATGTACAGTAGTCGCACAAGTTTAAGTGGCTGGGCTTAGCTGCAAGCATCATTCCAGCAATTAAGCCATTTCCTCAAATCTATAAATTCTACTTCCGAGTTGTTTGGGTGACAGGGCACCATCGATTCTCCCCTCTACAGGGAGCTTGCAATGCAAATCAATAGGACTGTACATTTGGAGGTATCTCACTCAAAAAAAAAAAAAAAATCACCTGCCATACCTGCCATAAATACTACTGTGCTAAGATAAAAGTTTGCTTTGGAACAAGATTATGCTAACATACTGAATTAATTGAACTGATTTATTAACCACTTGAAAAAGGTAGTAAATGATGTTGACCTCAGCTTTTGTGCCCACAAATACCATTACCTAACCATCTTTATTTTCCTCCTTGTAATTTTTTATTTGTTTAAAAGCCTTATTTGCTAATAAAACTCATACATTTATAATAATTCTCCCATCCTGCACTGCAGGTGAGGAGCAGCGACACAAGGAATATTGAGAAATTTAGTAGAGGTAAGTGACTAATTAGATTATGAGATACACATTGGTTAAATAATTTATGATCCTCAGAGTACAGATAAGCAAACTGTTCATTTGAAATAAAGAAGATTTAACTTTCATTCCTCCTTTGATCTGAACTGAACCCTTCCACAGATTATTTATCAGTTTATTGGATCTTGTATGGAGATGGGGGTTCTGACCTCTGCTTATTTATTCCATTTTGCTAGTTAACTTCAGTTTGCTAGAAGAAACAAGGACACGGCTGTGACAGTTCACAGAGATGCAATTTGTCTATTGAACTTAGCTTGGCATCTGTTAGACACACAAAGAAACAAAAGAAACTGCATAAATATTCATCAGCAAAGTCGTCAACCATGATGCTGGATTTGAAGCATTATATGTTATTTTTGTAATGATAATACTGATTCATCAGCCCTAATGATATCTCAGTACATTGCCTGACTGATCTTTTACTCATGTGAGTATAATTTATTTCTCCATTTTATGTCCTGCCTGTCATTTGTTCCCAAAATATGGAAGTAGATTTACATAATAGAATTCTGCTCAGTGGTACTGGACAGGTTGGAGCTTTTTCTTTCAGGTAATGACAGAGGTATCAGCTTGTTCCTCCCTTTGCATCTCATTTGAATAAAGCCTATAATGTGACAAGTGGAAGATGGCACTGCCTTACAACTGGCTAATTGGGGGAGGAATTATGGTGTAGGCATTAGGAAGCATGGACTCAGCTTTGAAACCCATCATCACCTCTTGAGAAAAAATACTTTTTCAGCCTAGTTTCAAAAGCCAGCTTTATTTGTCAACTCTGTTTATCCTTATAAATGAATCTTTCAATGACTTGTTTTTCTGGATTGTATATCTGCCAGAACATAGAGAAAAACTATCTCATCTTACAAAAAGGCACAGTTCAACCTAATGCCTCATCACTACACCTATCCCAGCGGGCATTTTTAACACATTGAAGAAACTTACAATTTTAAAAGCACATTAGGGTTCTCTGGCTGACTGACTTTCAGTAGGTACCTATATGACTCAGGGTCTTTTGCATGTATGCCTGAAACACCCTGAAAGCTGATTGGGGAAGGATGTCTAATTCTTTCAGGCACAAGGAAAATTCTGACCTGGGCTCATAAAACTACAAATATTCTACAATGCGTAACAAAAATGCCTACAAATCATCTGGGTTCCATTTAAAATGTGAATTGAGGGCTTGCCTGCTTTGTTGAAAGAAGTTAAAGGGAGAAACACGCAAATGCTTTGTTGTAGCTTCCCTCTAGTCAAAGCATTGCAAAAGGACTGGGACAGATTTTATCAAAAGAAAGATGCTCTTCCTTCTCCTTCCAAAAGGAAGTGGAGATATTACTTGAAACCACTGAATATGTAAGAGAAGTCTCAAGACAAGCTGCAAGGGGCAAGTGAAGATGACAACTGGAACACTGAAAGGTCTGCAAAGGAGCTGAGCTATGCTACAGTCTCACCCTGCCAGGCTCGCCAAACCTCTGGCAAACTCAGTCATGAGAGCAGATAAAGGATCTGCCCGACTCTTTTACAATTGCCCCTCCTTTTAGGATTGAATTGTGCTCACTGTGAGGACAACCAAACACAAGAACAAGGGCTCAGAGGGGCTGCGGGATCTCAGACCTCGGGGGTTTTCAAGTCCTGACTGGACAAAGCACTGAGCAAACCTGCCTGGATGCAGTGCTGGCCTTGCTTTGAGCAGAAGCTTGATCTCTCCCTCCAACCTCATGCTTTCTAAAGGATCACAGCACAGAAGTCAGCAATAGAGAAATACAGCAAGTTTCTGCCATTGTGAATCAAATTCCCAGTATTTACAGTATGGGTTGAGTGATTTTGGTGTCACTGTAAAAAGCCACTTCTTCATGCTGGAAAGAAATGAGATTTTGATAAGCCAAGTTAGCAAGGTCTGTTTGTTTTAGCCTCCGGTCTCAGAAGATGCATTCCCTAGCAGTCTTCTCCTGCCCAGACACACTCCCTCAAAACCTATTCTTTACAGTCTCATGGTTCATCCTCAAGGTACATGCAGCAACACTGCGGGCTGCAGGGGTCCCTAACAAACACCATCCTTGTGGCTCATTTCACCTGCCCTTTGCTGATGTCTGACTGGCGCCAGCTACATTGCTTTGAACTGGATGGAGCATCTTGCATAATTAATACACACCCTTTTCCCTCTGCTCATTTCAGAGAATATTTCTGCTTATTGCTTGCTTGGTTAGGAACCATGAAACCAAAGCAGGTCTGGAAGGAACCCCATGGGATCGTCTCATCCATTACCCCTTCCCTAAGGCCTACAGAGTTCATAATGGAACGACAAGCTTGCAAACTCCAGCTGCCAGGCTTTGAAAGTTTGGCTTCTGCTAAAGAAGTACGTTGCTTTTGTCAACATGGGAGAGTCTGCATGTGCTTGCTGATCTGTATAGAGATTAATTTTAAAGCGTACATTGTGCTCAGATGGCCCACTGCTACCATTATATGCATCAGTAAGTTTCATATTATGCAACTACCAGCACTTATGTTCAAAGAAATCACTTTTTATTCATGACAAAAAGTAGTTGCCATGCTTTCATTAAAAGACAAAAGCAACAAAAGATTGGCCCTTGTGCAGCATTATCTTCTGCCTATTCTGTTAAAAAATATTTATTATATTGAGGAATGTATCGTTAATTTTCTGCACACCTCTCTCATGTAGCACAGCTGATTTCAAACACATGTCTTCATTGGATTTGACTGCTCAGTGAGTTTTAGCCATTATCAAATACTCCTTTCACTGCACAGCTTCTCAATAGGTCATTCCTCTGAAGACACATCCGTAGATGAAAAACTCTCTTTGTCTTTTCTCTCTTCCTTGTTTTATTTTTTTCTGGTCATTCCCACCCCCATAAAGCTGAATTTAGAGATGTTATGTAACAAGGAGTTCAGGTATCTGAGCATGAACAGGATCTGTTCTGTCCCAAGAAGGTTACGTGTATTAAGTCCAGTCCCGGGAGAGTCAGAGTGGTCACAAAACTGTTCTAAACCAGAATTTGGATCAACCAAAATCCTACAGGATATCAGCAGTTAAAGCAGCCTGACAAAGACAACAGGCAATCTGCAATACCACAGAGACTGTCCGGTAGCTAATTCAGGTACATCTAGACATCAGCATCAGCTCTCAGGCAGATCAGCAATGTAGTCTCAGGCTTTAGCCAGTACAGTCTAAAATGGGACCGGAGTAGATGTGAGCTGTGTGGGCCCTGAGGAATGGTTGCCTGTTCCTTGTAGCTCTCTGCATCCCAAAACACATCGAAGAAGTACTTGTCACTGAGGTAGGCAAAGGCATAGGCCAGCTGCAATGTCCTTTGGGACTTCTCCAGCCATATCTGCCTCAAAAAAAGCTGATTTCTTACAAGTAAAAGCAAGGGTGAATTTTGCATGATTAGGAGTGAATTCGTTGTGAGAGCTCTGCAATAATGGGAACCTGGGAAATGCCCAGTGGCCCCTGAAATCCTCCTGTTGCATTTTCTGCTCTTGCCTATTCAGCTGCAGGAGCAACAATATATGGCACCAACCTATATGGAACAATGTGTGTAGAATGCACAGACACCCCCACTACCTACCTACACACACACTTCAAAGAGACAGCACAGAAAAGCTGGGCCACAGACCAAAATGCTTTGACTTCAGCAGCAAAAGCCACCAACTTCTTGCTCTGGAACACCAGCAAATATCCTACAAATGACCCTCTATGTTGTGAAAGTGGTGTGGAAGCAGCTTTCATGTCTGGTGTCTCCATTAAGGCAGCAAGGAAGGACACAGGACATGCTGTTGATGTTGCTGATTGATCCTCTGTCTCTGTCATTTCCAGCACATATCATTGACTACTTCTTCCATGCTTTTTAAAGTGTGCAAAATTCTTGTGTGATCACCTTCACTTGTTTTGAATTTTGGTGAAAACAGTGGCTTCTCTTTTTTGCTTATTACAAATAATGAAGTTTTGCTGCCTCATAACACACTGAAAACTTTTTACTACAAGTGAAAGTTTGCTTTGAAAGCATCCATCCAAATAAAAATCTCAGCACTTAAAAGAGACTATGCTATTCCACAATTTTAAATGATCAGTCTCAGGCCCCAATTTCTAAAGTAATTAAGAATCACTAGAAAAATTCTTGCAGGATTGTTCTACAAAAATAGAGAGGTAGGGGCAAGTATGGAGAAATATGCAGAGTACAAGAGTAAAGCCACTGATAATATGATATATACTGTATATACTTCTGTACGTAAAGGCAACGTTAGCTTTCATTGCAAATGAAGGGTATTCCTAATTTACTAGTGAATGCCATCCTCCCATTTTTCCATTTCCCCATCAGATTGTAATGCAAAATTATCCTTTATGGGTATATATCCTCAACCCTAGCCTAACATGTAAGCAAGGCTAAGATCTAGATTTAATAACAGAGCTGTACTACGCCAAGATGTGATCAGGATCCACAGACATTCTCTACAGAAATCTTCCTCAAACAAGAAATCATGATTTCCAGCCAGTAAAATCTTTCACACAGGTACAACTTGAAAGAAGTGTATATAGCAGTAACACAAAGGATACACATAGAAATAGCCCAAGTAGCAAAATCTTTGTCATTTCCATGGAAATGTTGGCAATTGATCAGAAAAATCCTGCATTCTACTGAACCCTATCTGCTCATTTGTAGGAGCTGATAAGTATGATTTTAGCAGGTTGGTCATTCTGCATGGGAAAGGCTGTTGAGAGCATTTCATTGACAGAGCTCAATGGAATGTGCAATTTTATTGCACAGACTCCTGTGTCTTAAGTATATTTTGAGCCACATGCATTCTTTCACAGAGGTGGATTTTATGAGTTCAAATGATATTTTGTTTTAAATCCTCATTTGAAAAATAGTTAAAATTTTAAATGACAAATGAAGAAATTTTACAGAGAGACTGCTGTTACTTTTGCAGTAAGTTTCTTTCATAGATACTTAAGGTTAAGTTTAAAGCCTATAAGCTAGGCTTAGACTTAGACAGGTCCAAGCATGTGATGGAGAAGGATTGAGGAAAAATAACTTTTAACAGTAGTCACTATCAGCACGCTACCAACCTTGAAAGCAGTGAGGAAGCAATGAAAAGCCTCACAGACTACAAAGCAAAGATCACCATTTTGATGAAACAGTTAATACACATTCCTTCCACAGATTCCATATATAAGATGTAGTTTGAGAGCTACTCTGTGAGCCTGCAAAGAAAATACCGCTCTATCTAGAAGCAAAGATTTATTTTGACACCGATAGTGGAAGTTGTTGTAATAGTTCCTAGCTGACTGCAATGTAAAAAACCAGCATTTTCTTTGGGCTTTGCTACAGCTGAAGTAACTGCATGTTGTGTACACAGACTTCATTTTGCTTAGATGAACAAGGTGCATACAGCATTGGCTCCCTTCCTTTCTGTACTTCCCACATTACAAGGCGATGTGAATTCAGTGACACCCTTGATTACTGTGGATGGAATACTGCAAACAGGGAGGTGTGAGGCAACGTAAAAGGAATCTGTGAATGATACAGTAATAAATGAAAGACAGAGTGTTGCAGAGGCACAGTTTCTCAGGAAAGAGATTAAAAGAGGAACGCAAGCCGCCTTCCTTGCAGTCTTTCACAGCAAGAATACTTAAATAGTCAGTTAGTTGTGAACAACGTTGTGATTTGGAAGTGCAAGACCTAATGAAAAAGGAGGCTGAACACAAGCAATGTAGATAGTGCAGAAGCATCGAGCAAGTTACAGAGTGCCTCCTTGCCTCGTGACCGGTCAGTGAAATTGTGAACAAGAACCTGCTCAGCCCTGCTGTTGAGTATATTATTTTGTTACTTGGTGTTATTTTAACCTAGGGAAACTTGATGTTGTGTTAGCAGCATGCCTTTTAGGACTAGAACAGCCTTGCCCCAGTTAGATCATAAAGACAAGTTTCTTCCGAAGTAGCAAAATCTAATTTCCAGCAAAATTCAATAAGAATGTGGATCTAGTTCCTGTAAAACACCTTGGGAAATTTCCTTTAGTAAAAATGCAATCCAGTCCAATCCTCAGCAGCAACAACAAATCTCATGCTCTTCAAGATTTTTTGTTTCTGAACAGCTTCTATGGGCCTGAGCCGAAGGACTGACAAGAAGAATCTTCCCATAGATTTGACTGACATCTTCCTCCATCCCTGGCATCATTTCCCAGAGGACCATCTAGAACACAGCATTTGGCCACTCTATCAAATACAGAAACCTCCAGTTAGATGGCAAATTCCATCAGGATCTCATGGTGACCTCTGTGACTTATGTGCAGTGCTCAGCACTTAAAAAAAAAAAAAAAGAAAAAATCTAGCCACTGTGCAGAGGGCAAATGAGGATTTACAAGCTTTGGTGAGACAGAGGAGTAGGGAATTATCTAGGCATTAGCTGGAATGTGTAGAAACAATTGCAATATACTTTATGACAGAAGCATCTACAGGGGTTCACAATGGTTAAACTGTTGTATCTAAATCCTGTTGATGACTCTGAAACAAGTGTCACCCATCACACATAAATAACAATTGGAAGCCCTGTGGAGTCAGTGTAAAGAGGTAGCCATGGTGTGTTCTCGGATTAAACGAAATGTGTTGATTCAAAGCAGAAGGTCACTCACTGCACAGTAATTAATCTAGAAGGTTATCAGCAGTGATTTGTTCTGATACCCTATCATGCAGAATTGCATGCTGCTCCACAGAACAGTACCGAAGCATCTGTTATCCACTATCAAATAGACTTAACACCAGCCAAAAAATCCACAAAGTTATTGTCCACAGGGGACAAACTGATCCCATACATTTTATTTTCCTGAGAAATTAGTTTTAAAAGAATATTACCAGCACAGGACAAGAAAATGAACTGTCAGGCAGAAAGGTAGTTGTAACTGGACTGAAAAAGAAATTATTACACTGACTGGAAGACAGAACAGGACTCACCAACGGGAAACAAAGAGAAGAGAGAACCATACTTGGATAAATAGCTCAACCTTGCTGTTCACTCACAATAGTTATTCTGCATGACCATTTGGAAATTGCTCCGTACAATTCCTTTTTAACAGTTCTATAATCTCATCTTAATTTTTCATTTCTTAGAAAGATTAAAAGAAATGTTTTGCCTCTGCCAGCCCCATCTGCACATGAAGACCATCTATGGGCAAGGCACATGCAAAGGCTGGGAAAGGTCACTCCAGCCTGCCAAAGCCAGTACTGTCTGAGGGAAATTCTCCTTGAGTCTTCTTGCTGCACCTACAATCTCTTACCAGACTCTTTCCATATCAATAGTGTTTTCTCTTTAAGAAAACAGCTCTCGTAACATCAGAGAATACCAAGGCTTGGAGACACCCCAGAGATCATCCAGCCTGCAGGCAGCACAAGTCCTTTCTGTTATACTGAGGGTTCTTGTCCTCAAGACCAGGTTTGAGATGTCTTGGTGGAGATGTCCAGTCAGGCAGTCTTTTCCAAGAGCTATAGCCTTACCAGTAGAAAGTTTTCCTGATGCTTAGCTTGATTTTTTTGGGTTTTTTTTTTTCTCTGCGATTGGAGTCCCATTACTTTTTCTTTCTTTTTCTGCCATGAACACGGAGAGCAGATTTATTGCCTTCCACATTGCAGTGGCCTTTTATTTATTTGGAGGGATGTCCTCCATCATGTTCTCTCCTTTAGACTAAGTAATCCAATTTGTTTCCTCTTCCAAACTAAATAAACCTTTTCCTCACACTAAAAAAGAAAAAAAAGGGTTTTTTTTATTATTAAGACACTTAAAAGCAAAAAATTGACACGAGGAGTTATTTTAAACTGAAATTGCAGGTGTTTCACCTAACAAAATGTTGAAAATCAGTGCCTCAGATAATTTTAGTGCCTCAGATAAAATTTCAGATATTTTAATGCATCAAAACAACTAAAAGGATATGGCCCCAAGCCATTCTGGCATCGACAGATCTATAGCATTTTTCACAAACATATTTGCTATGAAACCTTCTCTCACTTACTGCTTTGACTCAAACTGAACAAAGCTCTTAAGAACATGCTTAACTTCAAAAGTATGAGCAGCCCAACCACAAACAAAATCCAACTTTGAAATAAAGTGTTTTCTTAAATCCTTTCTCCAGGAAGCCAATGCTTGCAGTTATAAATGATCCCTATTGTGGCAGCCTCCACACCTCAGAACTAAGTGTGTCCATTATTCGAGGGACTATTTCCTTAAAAATATATATTTAAGCGCCTCCAGTCAGCATGCCTGCGTGGAGAAGCACGGCCCAGCACACCAACAAGAGGGAATGGAAGAGACGTGGCTTACTTTGAACTATGTGTGGAGCTGATCTTAATACTAACGCAAGTTGGAAATGGCACAGAGGTATCTTGCATGAGCGAGTCCAGTGATGACAGCTGTGCCGAATTACTCAAGATATCCTCTGAAACTTGACAGGAAAGATGGCCTAGGTTCATGGCACGTATTCTGGAGGGCCATGAAACACTAGTCAATAGAGAGAGACAGGCATTTCCAAAGGGGAATGAAGCTGTAGGTGGGCACCTGGAAGTACCATTCACTCTCCTGTGCCAACTAGACTTCTAACTCTAGGCATCTGGGAAATAGCAGGGTGAATCTAGCGGTGTCTGTATGTTTTGGGATTTCTTTTTGCCCCGTGGTACTCAGAAAAGGACTGCTGCAGCAGATTTCCTTCTATACTAGAAAGAAGCAAAGTGTAGATGTGAAGTGTAATGACTTGCACACAGGAGGGTTAGCATTATATCAAACCTGTACATTACCCATTGACTTCACGGGCTAGTCAGCAAGAGAACACCAGTATTTCTCAAAGGGGAAGGCAGGGTGGCACGAGTGTTATACCACTCTCCCCTCCAATTACTTATCTAGGCTGCAGTTACAGTGCGTGAAATGGATGGATTATAATGGACTTTCTTTCGACTGCTGCAAAGTCCTGATGCACGCACTCCTCCGCTTCATAACAACAGGCACTGGCAATTATGTACATCAGATTTCTGTTAGAAATGCCATACATATATCTTCTGTCCCAGTGTTTCCCTAATTTATCTGGTACTAACTTTGCTGCTTTCATAGTTCATTCCTAACAACTCTAATTAAACTTATTGATTGCTTCAGAGGAAGGATGTGCAGGGAATGGGAATGCTGTTTACCTTACTTCTATCTCCCGACTCTGTGAACAGCTCAGAAATAAACATACCCTTTTAATTACTTGCATAAAATTTAGGTCAGGTATGGCCTAGAGATGTTAGTTAACTGTGTAACAGCGGATGCTTTCAGGGTCTGTATTCACGGGATCCCACAGTCGAGTGGGACCTGCTGGCAGGCTGTACGGACGGAGCTAGCCTGCAGCTCAGCGCAGGTATCTGGGATACTATAGATTTGACAGAATCTGCAGAACCTACCCAGGAATTTGGAAGTTCCCTGAGGATCAGCTTAGACTGAGACATACTTTGTCATGGGTAGAGGACCAGATGCATGTACAAAGTATATTTTTCTGGTCTGTTCTCCCCTTTCTTCTACCTTCTCAGGAAGTTCTGCTGAACAATTTTCCACGTGCATCACCATAAGCGTTGTCTCCTTGCATGTTCCTCCCAGCCAAAGTCCCATCCCACCTGGGGATACATCCCGAGACTCTCTGCCACCTGCATCATGGCTGCACCTCAGCTTTGCTCCCCACACCAGCTGCCAGCACCCTCCTGAAACGTGGGTCAGAGCTGTGGGCTGTGCTGGCATGGCAGAGCTGGGCCACGGAGCTGGACGGTGTGTGGGGGGTCAGCACAGCCCTCAGTTCCCAACTGTACATTGCTAAAACACACAGTGACAAGACTTATTAGTACTTCGATGGGGAAATCATTACAAATAGGGGAAAAGCGTACCCAAAGATGGGAAGCAGGGAGAAAAAAAACCTTTCACTTGGAAATGTAAAGTCCAAAGCAGAAATAATGTATTTCAGTGATCATATATTCTGGTTTAAAGCTAATGTATCCTCCTTGAAAACATTGCAGCTTAACACTGAGCAATATTATTTCATATTCTTTGACATAATAGCATACATATATTTATGTATGGCTGTAAAGCTGTATTATTTTTAAAAGTTATTTCATTGAAGTTGTTGACCTTTTTACGTTTCATGGATACATTTCTTATACAGTAATAGAAAAACTATCAACCATTTTATGTTAAAGTACCTGTTCATTTAAATATTATAACCTGGACGGTTTAACCACTGTGTGATATCTGAGGTTGCGGAGGTAAAGAAACAGTTCATAAAAAAAAAAACATCTGAACCACCTACTTAGAGTTCCTCTGTTATTTGTTTGCACTTAGATTTGATTTTCTTGTTTTTAATTTTATACTCCTGAGTTTTAAAATGTTCAGCAATTATCTGATTTGTAGCTACAACTGCAGCATGTTTACTTGTAAACTGTCTTTCAAATTAAGATCATTATTTGTCCTTTTAGATTTTCCCTTAACTTTGCAACTGAACATTTGCAGCTCAACAAGAAGCAGCAGTATTTTTTACATTCTAAATGGCTCTAACGCCAAAGCGTTTTGCTGATTTAACGGCTGGTTTTGCAGGATAGAAAAATACTAATAATTCTCAGCAAGCAGAAAATCAACAACTATCATTTTTCAAACGGGATTTCTGTAGCTCTGTCAAGTGTCCCATATAGTACAAAGGAAAGGCAATTCAATCCAGCGTTTGATTTTGCCTCCAGAGACGAAAGCTTGATACACCTTTTTGCGAGACCCAAAATGCCAAATAATGCAGAGCCTTAAAGTGGCTGAGAGCCTTAAAGACAGGAGTGTCAGGAGTGCCTGAATCGCTTGGACCCAGTGACATCGTGCTTAAGAGCTACTGCCACCTTTAGATGCCCGCCATCTCAGCTAGATCTGTGCTTCTAGTGCTGAAAACCATCTCAGAAGCCCTAAGCAGACTGAGCAGCTCACCCACGCCTTAATCCGGCAGATGACAACTTCCCCTCTCGAAACACAAGTGCCTTGCGACGAACAGACGGGGCGCACGCGGCGCATATCTCGCACCGCAGCGGTGCCGGGTGCCTAGCTGTCGGGTCACGCGAGCGTGAGCACAAACCACCGAAGTTTATCCTTTTCCATACGCGCAGGCTCTGACAGCTGGGACGGCTGTTTCCAAGTCCCTTCTTTCCTTGCCCGCGAACATTAGAACGGGCCTATGCCCAGAATTTCGGGACAGCCAATGCAGTGGAAAATCTCAGTTAAAGTAGATGAGTACGTTTTCCCGGGCTTGGCCAGTTGAGTGCCTTCCTGACCTGCACCCTCCCCTCTTTATTTCCTCCCTGTAGGGCTTTGGCAGTTGCTTGAACAACCGCTTTGGGGAGAGGATCCCACCCGCAGACTCCCTGCTGTCCGCACTGTGGTTGGGGTGCTGTGCACGCACCCAGTGACACCAGTCGTGGCTCGGCCGCTTCGGGTGCCAGAGCAGCGTGGCCGTCAGGCCCGTGTGAGCTGGGAGTGCCCGGCCGCCAGCTGCAAAGCCTTTTCGCAAGTGTGGTTTCGTTGCTATTTGCACCGTGCAGCTGCGAGCACAGAAGTGCGGGCTCTTGCGCGTGAGCTAGCCGCGAGCACGCCTGCGTGCAGAGAGGACATTTCGTGATCTACAGTAAAAAGCAACGGTTAGGAAGAATGATTTAAACACGAATTGCCAGAATCTTAATTTTTCACTCAGGCTTACTTCTGGGGGCTCAGGGTGTAACTGATACTCACTGCACACAGCAGCCGCTGTCGCTGCTCCGAAAGCAGCGTGGGGCAAGGGGTGCGGCTGCGCAGGTCACCGGAGCTTCAGTGCGGTTGGAGGCCTCCCACCAGCGCCAAAAGGGACCGCGCAGGCAGCTTCCCATACGGCTCCACCGAACACCTCCTGTGACTGCTTAATTCCCAGGGGAAGCTGCAACGTTTCAGTGAGCTCAATACTATAGCAGCGTTGGCTTAGAGAAAGATAATTGGGAATCCTGCCTGCCTTTTTCGGAAGCAAAACTAATTTGGAAAGGGGATGGCTCTTGGCGAACAGTGGAAACGCTCAGCCGGATCTCAGCCTATGGCTGCATCCCACGGTGACCTGCGCTGCTGTGATGCACAGATAGACCTGCACTGCTGTGACATCAGCACGGACCTACGAGCTCAGCTTACCCCATCAGGTAAGATAAGGGACGGGCTGCTCTGCATCAAGGCTGTGTCGCACCTGTCCCTGCGATCTGGAAAGCAGTCAGGACTGATGAACGTGGTCCACACTCCTTTCTCAGTTCCCTGGGGTGGCTTGGGAGTGGTTTTTTATTTTCCTGACACCCGTATCAGCTGTTCTGCAGCTCTGACATTTTTTTTTTTCTAAACCAACTGCATCTGCCACTCTTGGAAGTATTTAAAAGGTCAAAGACAAGGCAGTGAATTCCCTGGAGACTGGCAGCGGGGTCCTCGCAAAACATTTAAATGCAATGACTCTTCAGAGGGAGCAAGAGCAGTGGCCTGAAGAACAACATATGGGAGACCACACTGTGCATTGCACTTGTGGCACTTTGCAGGACAGCCAGAGAGGCCAGGAAAGCTCCCATACACCAAACAGAGACACAGTGGAGAGGAACGAGGAGGGACAGGCAAAGGCAGGACTGTACCAAGCACTTCAACTGAGGGCAAGAATCTTGAGGAGTCAGAAGGATCCCTTTGATTTAGCACCTCAGGAAATACAGGCTGGTGTCAGTTTAGGCACAAAAGGAAGAAAGCTTATTTGGGGAGGATGCTGTACATTTATTTACCCCCGCAGAGAATCTATAAGTAGACTCCATACTAACTTGCCCAGAAGGTCTCCTATAACCATGGGACACCTCACCAGCCAGCTGCCTTCAGCTTGGCTCCCACGCATTTGTCTCGCCTATTCTAGAAACAAAAGCAGCAAGACGCTCGGCGCAATCAGACATACTCTGAAAAAAAAACTAACTCTGCTTTTAAATAGTGTTCCTAGTGTAGATGATTGACGAAATGATACTTACCCCCCCACCACACCACCTTCTGACATCCATCCGTTGGCTTGACAAAGCAGGTAGTCACACACACTCCACATGAATGCACCCGTGGCCAGGTTGCCTTGGAAACCTTCACTGCTACCTAATATTGTTATAATTGTCAAGAAAATATAGGTTTTCTCCAATGATTCACAGCATGCTTCCATTTTACATAAAAGCAAGCTTTCCATCTGCGGTTTTCTGAAGGTTTGCTTTGCTTCCTTCCCAGAAAAATTAAACTGTTGTTTAAATGCTAGAAACGCTGTTGTATCAGTACAGGGGGCCATGCAGCAATTCCAGCTTCCCTGTGTCTGTTGAAAGGAATTTCTAACATTCAGGAAAAGGAGCCCTGCAGTCCTCTCAACCACATTTTATCCCACGTAGCTCTGAGGCTATAATTCAACTCCAGTGGAACACCTCAGCCCAAGTGCCCCCGTACAACCTTGCTCAGGCTGCATGCTCTCCACAAGACCATCTACTTCTCAGTGATGTGTCCAGCACAACTGGTAGAAAACCTGAGCAGCTTTTAGTATATGAACATTTCCAGCCTGTGCTAGGACTGCTATAGCATGTACTCACCTGACACATAGTCTCAAGGGAGGCTCTGGAGAAGATCCTTAGATGCGCTCCTAAGGGATGGCTACAGAAAAGCTACAGGTGTATCCACATTGCATGCACTTACCAGAAAGCAGTAAACAACCTCTTGGTACTGTTGCGCAAATAGATCCTAAATCTTGTGCTCCTTCAGAGCATTTCTGAGCATTCAAGCAGCCTGCAGCTATTTCTCCAGTTGAAGGCCCAGCTTGTGGCAGATGGTAACTGCAAATTCTGGTTGCCTGGTGAGCAAATTTTCCTAGAAAAGAGGCAGGCAAAAATCAGACACACTGGAGCACTGCGTGCCAGTGGGTTCAAAAAGAAATGTTTGGAGGTGGCACTTGAAAAAACACAACCTAAAACAGTAACCCTGAAACGAGCAACCTGAAACACTTGGTGGTGATTGAACAGAATGCCTTAAGTCAAGCTGAAATTAAATTTTGCTTGGAAAAGAAAAAAAATGAACTATTTCCAGTCAGCCCAGACTGAATGCTGTGCCCCTCCAAAATAACTGCGTCACCTGATTTCACCATGCCATAATCCTGTGAGTTTGAAGCCCTGCAGCCCCTTAAAAAGCTCCTCCCAAGGCAGGGCGTCCATCCCCCGGCGAGTGCTGGGGTTGAGGTAGGCTCTTCTTGCAGCCG
>NW_010512502.1:0-2766 GCF_000687285.1 Phaethon lepturus | reverse complement strand
CCCCGAGCAGCCTCTCCTGGGGCTGCTGCCTCCGCTGGGCATCACGCCCAAGCAGTGGCCACCACCGCGGAGCCAGCAGAGCTGGGAGGCTCCTCACCCTGCCGTCCCGCTTTTGAAAAAACAGTGAACCCGACCGTAGCCGATACCAAGCTGCATAAGAGACAGAGAAGCTTTAGTAAAACTAAAGCAACAAAAGCCTGTGCAATGTCTCTTTATATTGCCAAGTTAAAACTGCGGTAAATCAACTGTAGCAGGACCAGAAACTGTGGCTTCTCCATGTATTTTGTGGGAAAAGATTCTAGAGTTTCTTTCCTGTGCCTGTGTAATACAGCTGTTCTGTATTTTTGTTTACAACCTCAAGCAAACCTCTTGAAACTGAGACGATGTTTTTTTAAATGTAAAAGCATTGACTTGTATTTTAGGAAAAGGAAAAAAAAAACAATTCATTTTAACAGTTTTAAAATTACATCTGCTTTTTTTTTTTAGAAGATATGCTTTTAGCAAAAACATGTGCTTTAGTCAAATGCAATTAAGTGTCTCAATGCAAGGCTACCTGGCATTTTTTCCCATATCTCTGGCATATTTTTCCCATATCCCATAACCACTGCATCAAGTCAGTAAGTTTAAGAGATGCAGTGGTTACTTTAACTTTATACAAATGAGCTGTAGTCCTGTGTTTCTAAAAAGAACCCAATGCCTAATTTTTAAATGTTCAGCATGCACATTTAGGGTTGTATTTTCCAAAAGATCTCCGGGCTTTTGTGCAGAGGTGGCAATATAGGTGCTAGGTTTTGAAAAGAGGTAACAGCTCTGAGTGAGATACTCGGGATCCAGCATTTCCACCCTGCAAAACACACGGGTATTTGAATTCCAAATCAGCGTTGGAGAATTTGCAAGTCTGCCTTGAAAATCTTGGTTTTGATCAAGCAGAGCTGCTGTAGAAGAAAATCAGCTAAACTAGTGGATTTGCGTTTGAGATCACAAGAAATTTAGCAAGAAGGTTCGATGGCAAAATGAACAAAGTAAAGGTTAATAACTCACTAGGTGCCACTCAGTACGCATCCTCTCTGAATACCACGCTATTTATTAAGGTGTCTACCTAACACTTCAAACCCAACATCAGGTATCAACGTAGGTGCAATTCTTAAAAGTACAGCATGCCCATTCAAATTAAAATAAAAGTAGTCTAAATGCACCATCATGTAAAACTTGTACTATTCCTGGCAAAACATCTCTTTTGTTCACCCCGCTTTTAATTTTGATACAAGCAGAAAAAAACTAGAAAGGTAAAATGCCAGAGGGGAGATCTCAGAAGAATCCAGGCTTATGAGAGTGGACATTAAACTCTTCTGTGGAGAAACAGCACACTGCCATAGATGTTTTAGTAACTGTTTTAGGCAGAAGGGCTCCTAAATTGAACTCTTTAACACAGACCAGCTGAAGTTGAACTAAAACCTAATGCTCCAACCCTAAACAGGCCTTTCCTAAAAGCATCTGATCCAACAGGAGACTCACACTGCAGTTCAAAGTATCTTGCACCAGATCTTATATCTGCAATTTTTAAGACTAGAGCAACATGATTCTGTTCACATGGAAGGCTTCTAGATCTGCTGTTTATGAATTGTACAAAATTTCTTGGAAATCTCTTGTGCTGTAGAAAATCAGATGGTTTTACAGTAACCTCAGACTTACATTCTTACAATCTTACTAATTTGAAGTACTGGCCTTGTAAAACCTGAAAGGAATTATGAGAATTGGGACATATTTTCTCCTGCTGAAAATGACAATGCTTGGATTTATCAGTGCAGTTCTCTTATACTACTATGACTTTGCTTGGAGTTGCTGTATTGTTGTTTAGGGGCAAGGGATTTTTTTTCCTTTAGCCCTCACTCTGTGCTCATGTTCTTTACTTTTCTGATCTGAGCAAAATGCTGGGCAGACGATACGCAGCAGAGGGAAAATGTTCTGATGGACCAGCTGTTTCCTTAAATGATATTGTTTTAGGAAATATGCCAGTTTAGATAGAAGAGAAACCGTCTGACATGGAATAAAATACTGAGCATTTTATTACTGCCTTTTTTTAGGTCTCAATTCCCTATTTCATTCCCATTTTTTTATGACAATCCATCATTTTGAGTCCTGCATCTCATAATGTATACAATATACTTTTATTTATTGTTCTGCTTCAACCCACTAATCACATCAATGATTCCAATGTGCCTGTTTCACTAGCCTCCATCTACAGTGGAATTCAGCAAACAAAAATAGCCAAACATCCACATTTCCAGTGAGATGGCATATGGGAAGCAGGGCTCTTGCCCTGACCTGTTGTAAATAGCCAGAGAAATGTCCTATTACACTCACAAATACCATAACAGAGATTATAACTGAAAAAATACGAAGCTGTAAGGCACCCCCTTTCTCCTTTTTTTTTGCGGTAAATGCTGGCAAACTGCTAACCTGGGCTGGCTGCGTGCCGCAGTGATTTCGGCAGAAAAGCAGCACCTGGCTGCGGGCGGTTGTGCAGGGTGGGAAGCGGAAGAAGGTTTGAAACTCAGCAGATGGCACGGACGGGCACTGCGCCAGCCCCGGGGCACTACCTGGTGTGCCTGTGGGATCGCTCGCTGCATTAGTTATCAAGCTGGGAAAGCAAGACATCTTTTTTTTTATTATTATTATTATTATTCTTTCTCTGCCCCCTTTATGTGATTTTGCTTTTAGCCACCAGACAACAGCAGTGATCTTCTCTGGAGTGTGAAAGATTCG